>NC_056735.1:1596647297-1596692297 GCF_019279795.1 Protopterus annectens | reverse complement strand
GAGTCTATGTATCATTTTAATATACATAGCTATATATATATATATATATATATCGGTATATATCTATTTGACACTAATATAGATGGATATGCTATGCTTGTGAGAGAGAGAAAGTGACAGATAGATATGTATACGTATATGCCTGTATGTATAGACATATCTATAAATAACAGGTCATTTTGATGAAGGGGCAACAGAATTGCGCTCAATTTAACTAAGTGTATCGGCATGCCCAGTAGAACTGTCAGTACTTATAAAGTGACTCCAGGCCACACCTACCTGTACTTCAGTCCGGGATTTTGTGTGTTACAGACAATAACATCAGTCCCTGTTTCTGCAGTACTGCACTTCACTCAAAATGTGCACAGCATTCCCCAGTGGTCTTCTGTACTTAATATGTGACTGAGGTTCATTATGCCACACCATACACAGACTGACAGTCTGGGAAAACACCAACATAATAATACCTCACATGCTAAAGATATGACTGCTTCCAAATTAGACCCATCAACATCATTACCCATGCTAACTTCCCTAGTCCACTGAGCCACACAGGCTACCAGCTAAAGAGGAGTCATTCATCACACAATCAACAGCATAAATATGTACATTGCTATTCCTGCATTATGTGTGACATACAATATGTGATCAAGTTCTATGTTACAGCCCTGAAATTGCCTGGTCTGCTGATATACCATTGCTGAATTACTGTTAAAGCAGTTATATGGGAACACTGCTGTGTTGGAGGTGAGGGAACAACAGCACATGATGTGCTGGGATAGACAGTAGTTGAAATATCATGTGACCCCCACTGTTTAACATCTCCCTTTACTGACATAGTGAATATTCCAAGCATGAGGCCTAGTGATTATTAGAGAACACATACTGTTGGACTGGGTATCTGTGAAAACAGGCAGAGCTAAGCTGAAATAAGGTTAGAAGTCATTTGACACTCACTTGATGTCAGCTGCCTCTTCTGTAAACACCTACATGGTTCTCTGCCTACACAAAGGGTATATGCGAACATGATTACCCCTTAATGCTATTCAGTGATGACACCTTATTTGAATAGGGATGCCACACAAACATGCCCCTAGATTATTAAAAAAAATAAAATTAATTTAACTTTTCTTCTTTAATTTTTCAGACACACAGGAGGTTAGTTTTGCTCATATCTGTATGTGGTATGCCATTTCTGTCCATATAACTACATTTTTACAGCCCCTTTTGTCTGTCTACACTCCTGTACATGGAATTTTTCCATGTACACTACAGACACTGACACGAGGCCTGAAGAAATATCTATCTGCTTGCTGGATTGGTCTATCTGACTCATTTGCATGAGATTCACCTGCTTATGAGGTGATTTGTATGCCACGGCACTTTCTGTATTGGTGTGTGCATGCGTGCCATTCAGCAGCATTTACTGAAATTAAAACCTGCTTACTTTCATGTAAGTAGCACAGCACAATTCCAACATAGGAAAAAAAAGTGTAGGCTTTATTAAATTCCCTCTATGTTCTACTATAAATTTTATTATTGTATTAAATGTCTCTCTGTATATGTAGTTTGTTTCTTCATAGTTATACTATTTTGTAATGTTCATGGTAATAGCAATTTATATGAAGTTAAAACTGAAGTTAAATTTGAAATAAAATATTAAAGAAAAAAAAACTTTTGCTAATGCCTGTCTGAAACGGAGCATGAAAACTAGCAATAGTGATGTGCAACAGCTGTTTTTTTTTTCCTTCTGGGAATTTGGATTATTGACTTCCCTATTTTATTACAGGGTGGTTTTAATTACCTAAGATAAACTGAGAGAGTTGTGCTTCTTATACTTTGTTTTTTTTTTTCTTTCTGTTTTTAATCAGAATTGGGTATCTTGTTATTTAGAGAGTGTTGTCATTTGATTAATTTTCCAACCCAAGATGACTGTATACCTGATTTGATCTTTAGGAGTTGTTTTGGGCTGGCTTGTAACATTCAATCTATGGTACCACTGTGGTCATCTATTAATATTTCTGCCATATCTGGTGTTACACCAATGCAACACACTCAGTTATCTCTTTAGGTATATAGCTATAGTCAAATTTATTTGAGGAAGTAGGGACTCTATAAATAATTCCAGTAATTGCTGAGCACCACATGAGAAGTGGTAGCTAATCAGTGAATAGTTAAAGTTTTGTTGGTATAATATTTCTTTTGATAAGGCCTACATTTAGTTTTTTTGCAGGCACTGATTCTTATCAGGTATTTGTTTATTGGCTTGCGGTTTTCAGAAGTTAATACTAACTGCGGTCACAGTGTAGGGAGGGCAACTCAGTCCATTCACTTCTTAACTGTGTAATTAATTTAGTTATTTGCAGACACTGATTAATATGAGGTATTCTTTGTTTACGGGTTCACGATTTTCTGTGGATAACACCAGACGTGGTCACAATGCAGAACGGCGAACTCAGTTCAGACACTTAATTGAGTTTTAGGAACAGCAAATAGAGATATTACAAATAGACATCCAATAAAAAGGCAGCTTTACTTTTGCAGACACATAAGGATTTCTAAATGCAGCATAACGTATTGTTAAATACATTATCTACTCTAAAACAAATTACAAAATAAAAAGCTTTAAGAAGTACCACTCTGATTTGAATGACTATAAATGTAATAGAAAATTCTGTTGGAAGAATTTCAAAAAAATTGTCTATTTTTTCCCAGGATCTTACTAAAAATTCTTCAAGCAAAAATAGTAACAAACATAAAAGAAACTCATTGATTAACACTATTCTTAAGATTTTTTTCTAAGAAGAAATTCGGGCATTCAGGAATGGAAAATTAGAAGTTTATACATGGCAGACAGAAATAGTGACATTTTGCAACCACTTTCTAGAAAGGAAAATGTTACTCCTTTAGGAAGATAAAAATAGGGAGGTTATAAATACAGAGTATGATATGGACGCCCCACAAATTCTGCAACAACTGATGGGTAAGCAGAATTGCAATAAGTAACATACTAATACATAATATGTCTGCACATTAATTGACTATTGAGAAAATATTGTTAAATAAAGGTTTGAATTTTATACCCTCTGTTACAGAAATTCAACTTGTGATGGATTTAAAAGCTTTCTGAAGTAACATTATTATTATTTTTTTAAATCATTCCACTACACCCCAGACTTCAGGTTTAGGCATCCTAACTTTAATCTACTCTATTGTAGCAATGTTGCTGCATTTGAGAAAGATGAAATGAAAGAATTGCATTTTGATCAATGTATGTAATATCTTGCTAGATATGGATCTGATTTCATGAAAGCATACATGTCATGTTCAGCCACTTTTCATGGTGAGCAAAATTGAGCAAACTATTTGCGATTCAGGAAATGGTACTACCTGTCATGCCTGGCTGCAAAGAAGGGGTAGTTGTTGAAAATGCTAATGAATGAATAAAGAGCTACATTACATGTTAGTTAAGCAAATAATCATGGCAAAGTGAGTTGAGAATGTATAAAATGAGCACATAAGCACTGTGTTTATTTTATCTCTGTGTTTCAAGACACGGTGGAATACAGACATGAAGACACTTTGAAAATATTACAGGTTGCTGCATCCATCATAAATCTCTAAGTGCAACAGACACTAATACAAGGTGCTGCTGTTGGTGCTGCTGCTAAACCTCATCTCAGAAGGAGTAGAGTATTCAGACCAAGTTTCACCTAGCATGGGTTATATGGTGGACAGAGATACCACACAACCACATTACCACATTATTTAGACAGTAATTCATACCCTAGAGGGCATTATTGCAATTAGAGAGTGTGCTATCTGTATTCTTTTTATAATTAATACAAACACACACACACACATATGTATATATATATATATATATATATATATATATATATACAGATAAATACATATATATATATATATATATATATATATATATATACACACAGATACATATATAAATATATATATCTATTTATATATATATATATATATATATATATATATATATATATACAGATAAATACATACATATATATATATATATATATATATATATATATACACAGATACATATATAAATATATATATATATATATATATATATATATATATATATATATACACACACCCACACACCCACACACACACACACACACACACACACACACACACACACACACACACACACACACATGCACACATATTATACTTTTGATGTAAAATAGTTCTTCCGCCTAATGCTTCAAGCTTAGTGTAGTATATGTAAATGGTGTTGGACGGCATATTTTACATCCAAAATATAAGTCTGGTAATTATTTAATGTCTGTACATACTCTTTCTCACAGATACACACACAAAACACATATAGTAACATTTAGAAGCAGTTTAGCTTTAAAAAAGCATGATTAAATTTAACTATTAATGCCAGGTATTAAAAGTTTCTTACCTCCATACATTTCAGCTTTCCAGATTTTCAAGGAATGTCCAGATGTTTACCTAATTTTTATCTTGAGTCTGTTCTTCATAAAATACGTGGTTTGCTGGCAAGTCACTGGTGGTAAATTCACTAAATAATGACATACATTTGAGTTTCAGACTTCATTTATTTCAGAAAATGCATGCTAAAAGAAATATTGTTATTCTAGCAAGTTTCTAAATATACAAGAGTGATATTGAAAATCTATCTCTATTTTAGTCCCCCCTTCCCCACCCCCATTATTTTAGGCTTTATCCAGATATCTTGATCTAAGAGGTTGAGAGGTATACATACCTCTTAACTGCTGCTGCCACTTCTTAATCGGTCAATCTCTCTCTCTCTCTCTTTCTCACACACACCCACATACACTTCCACTTTCATACATACCATGCATGCATACACTCAAACATAAATACACACATACACATATGCACACACAGACACAAACTTCTAATTTTTTTAATCAATTACTTTTATTTTACGTTCGCTAAACAGCAAAAGTGCTGCTAAGCAAGTGCAAAATAAGGCTCAATCAAGCTTGATCTCACTTTCATGCGCACGTGCGCTCATTCAGATCGACATAAACATATGCACACTTTTCATCTTTTTTAAAACATTCCCTATTCATTTTAATTTTATGTTTGCAAAACAGAAAAATCACTGCTTAGAGAGCATAAAATAATGGAGACCAATAGCTTCCTTATTGTCTGAGCGTCACGTGGTGAAGCATCAGACTCATTTTTCAGTGGGCATTTCTTGTAATTTAACAGCTTACAGGAGAACTTTCATCCTTTGATCAGGGTGCCAATGTATGATTTTGCCTATTCTCCAAACTTCAGTATCTTATGTACTATAATCAATGCCTTCCACAGTGAAGCCCGTGCACTGGCCCAGCAATCAAGGAGCCTCTATCCTTGCCACTAACACCAGTGAGGGGCATCCATATAGGGAAAGGATAATATATACACACACAGTAAAGTACAATTTCCCTTAAGAGCACACAGAGATCACAGTCAGTCTGGGGCTGGTCTCTCCCTTTCTCTCCAGATCACTGATAAGACTCCCCACTGGCACAGCTATAGGGTCCAGATGTCAGCCTAGTGGGCAAGCTAAAACCTCGAGCACCCTCTGTACAACCAGTGCTTCATGTCCCTGCCCAAGTAGCTGACACACACACACTTTGAGATGAGTTATATACAACCACACAGACACTCCTGGGAAAGGCTGGCACAGGTTTTCCAGCTGTGTCCCTTTTACATAGATTATATGGTAGAAATCCCTGCACCACCCACTAATATTTATCAGCTGCAAAAAGGCCCTTATGAAAGGGTGTCCAATTATACTGTGCAATATTATTATCTAAATGGTAAGTGCAACTGAACAGTCAAGGCTTATTCGAGTGGCTTGGCCAGTATCACTACATACATACAATGTACGCTAGAGCTTAAATTATCTCTACACGAAACAGCCACAGTTGAAAGGTTTAAAAATATTTAATAATTGTTGTTGTTGTGTCTTTTGGCTTTTCCTGGTTAGGGGTTGCCACAGCGGAACTCTGGTCCGCTAATGATTGGCAGTAGATTTTTATGTGCCAAGTTGCCAGCCCTGATGCACAATCTTCAACGAAGGCACGCACATTCATGCATGTCTCCACAGAGAAGACGCTTATTAGAGTGGCTTGGCCAGTATCACTACATACATACAATGTACACTAGAGCTTAAATTATCTCTACACAAAACAGCCACTGTTGAAAGGTTTAAAAATATTTAATAATTGTTGTTGTGTCTTTCGGCTTTTCCCGGTTAGGGGTTGCCACAGCGGAACTCCGGTCTGCTAATGATTGGCAGTAGATTTTTACGTGCCGAGTTGCCAGCCCTGACGCACAACCTTCAACGAAGGCACACACATTCATGCATGTCTCCACACAGAAGATGCTCTAGCTGAGAATCGAACAGGACAACGTCTTACTGTGAGGCGACAATGCTACCGCAGCACCACCACCGCAGTTAAAAAAAATATTTAATAATAAATAATAAAAAGACAAGACAATACGTCTTACTACACAGTGCTAGTCAAGAGTTCAGAGATAACAGAAAAATGCTTAAAATAATACAGTAGAATAGTTTTGGCATCTATCCAGAAAAAAAACAATTAGTCTAATCTTCCTATTTCTTAGCTATATCTAAGAGAAAACACAGTTCTAAAATAAACTTACATATAGAGCAAAGCAGTGCTGGTGATGTTGGATGTTCTGAAGGCAAATGTTAAATGCCCTCATTCTCTCTGTCCTTAAAATTGATAACACAGTACCACTGATTCATCTTAGATTACATCTTTTTTTTCTGGTTCCCAGGCTAACAGAAACTCAGAGGTTAATATCCCTTTTGATCTTGCAGATGGTCAGGAAGCCAGAGCAATAAAAGAAATTATATATGCAAATTCTAGCACTTAACTCAGGTCTCAAAGCAATAGCCAGAATTCCTTCATCCAGACATCTAGACTCAGAGGCCTGAGATCAAAGAAAGTCATGACATGCTTGACTTATCAGCGTTCTTACAGCAGAGTGCACTGTTGTTACATTTTTTCCAATTCAACATCCAATGCAGTCTTTTCACATTTAAGAGAACAAGCCTGTGGCTTACATTAATATTTACAAATGACAGACTTATCTACAAAATTCTATCTAGCTAGGCTGGCAGCCTTCACCTATCTTCACATCCAAAAACATAATTTCTAAAATATCTTTCACATTAAAACTATGATTACTTTCTCACCAATTTCCAGTGATGGTCTCATGAATTTCCACTTACAAATGGCCCTTACTTTATCAATATTTACATAGCTCATCTGCATCAGGCAGTCAGCTCTGTTAAAGGCACAGGTAAATACTGTCTAACATAAACATGAATATGAACTGCTTGCCAATAATTTCTAACTTTTTTACTATTGCTTTCTTATTTGATAAATTTGGGTTTCCAAAACCATTTGACATCTATCCCAAGTGGTCGCAAGTTGATACATCAGTCTTAAAGTTATTTGCATAAATTCACAGTTAGTTTCAAATTAGGCTTAGATATGCTTATATCTAAAAATCACACTAATTCGTGAGAGTACTGAGATGAGCTGGAAGACCTCAGCAAACCTCAACTATCCTCATGAATGCATGAACAACTCTAATAAATCTCAAATGTCCCTGTGATTAGAAAAGAGAAAATTGAGTCAAATACAGGTGAGTTTGTATAATCCTGCTGTATAATCCTTGCCCATCCTTTATTTGTGACACACATTATTACCTCAAATCACTCAATAGTTAATATGACCTGATAATGACATATGCAGGATGCTTTATTTATACCGTAAAGTAAAAAATGGAAGTACATTAGTTTAATAATGCAATACTGAAAAGTGTGCACTTAAAGAAACAATTAGTAAATAGCCTTCAGATTTATTGTTTAAATAAAGGTGACAACATTACAGGACAGAAGCAGAAACTGATATAAGCAACATTAAAAGTAATGATTTCAAAATTAAATTTTGTTCACTGTGGAAAGTAAAATATGAACTTATTCCTTTAAAAAAGATGTATGATACAAATCTGTAAAATCTAACATACTGATAATAGCAGTCTAATGCCCTTCCATGGTAGTTGGGTTTGGTTATGGTAAAATCACACCCCTGAGGGTGTGGTTTCAAACATGTGAATAAAAGCCTTTGTAGTTAATGTTTCTCAGCCTGGTACTGGCTCTTTGAAAGATGTCAGCTTCTGAGAAGACACGAGGCTGAGCTCTGAGCTGGTCTGAAAAGGAGATCAAGTGCAATTTTGTAGCTAGTGTAATCCAAAGTGTTATGGAAGGTTATTAAGTCTCATGTTTATTCTTCACAAGGTCATATTAACTTGCAGTTTCTTAAATGAGTCAACTAACATGTAAAAGCAAAATAAAAGATAGATGCTTAATTATGTAAAATACAGTTTCACATAAGTTGTAGCTTTATTTTTCAAGAATCTTACAATTCTATCCTCTTTGTACTGACAGATAGTTGAAGGCAAAGAAACTGCTGAAGGAGTTAAGGGATGTTATGGTTAAAAGTATCAGGTATCAGTAGAAACCAGATTAATGATCAGTATGCTCTGGCTTTCTCAGGGGGGGGAATGAGTCTTTGCAAGGATGTCTGTGAGATAGTGTGTACTGGTACCAAATGTTAAAACGTTGCAAACCAATAGATCTTAAGCACAGGTGGGCTGTGGTTTAAAAGGCATGTTGTCAAGTGTTCACGGCAAGCTGTAAGCAAGGATCATGAGGACATAAAATATTTAATCATTGTATTATTTGTTAAAAGCTATGTTACAACAACGTTCTGCATGCATGAAGTATATAAATAAAGTATTTTCTATATTCTTTGAAACTGACTTTAAATTTTAGTGGACAGTCACCCAGCACCGTTTATGGAATAAACAGGTACTTTGCACATCCTGAAGTTTTATTCTTGACTCAAGACTAAAAAGTAAAGCTCTTTGTTATTTATTTCTGAATTTTACCATTTGGTGCTGAGCTTTGGCATTGCTGCAGGACAGTCTGGAATATATTACAAGGGCTCAGCACAGATCTTCTGTGAATTTCATGCTGGTATGTATGGAATAGTCCGAGATTCTGTTACCTAACTATTCTGGCTGCACAAACATGCTTGACTAAAAGTGGGGAAATATATTTGTGGAAAATGTTTTTTCTCTCTTAAATAATTGTAGTTAAAAAATGGAATGAGTGAATAAGTGCTTTATTGAATTATTGACCGAGTTTGCTTGTTAGGTATATATAAAGTAATAGTGGGAGGACTCCACAGGAAATAAGGAAAAGTTTATTATTGTGTATGCAGATACAACAAAAGACAAAACTAACACAAGGAGATGCCTTGTGTCGAGGGTGATACCCTCAAGACTAAATGATAAGAGGCACGAGAGATGTTTGGCACTGTTTAATGTATGTGTAGAAAGAAAGAGAGAGAGCAAAAAACAGGTTAAAGTTAAAGTTAAATCAAGTTCTTGAGCCTGTAGCTTGCTGGGACATAGGTGTGTATGTGTGTGCGTGCGTGTGTGTGTGTGTGTGTGTGTGTGTGTGTGTGTCTCTGTGTGTGTGTGTGTGTGTGTGTGTGTGTGTGTGTGTGTGTGTGTGTGTGTGTGTGTGTGTGTGTGTGTCTGTGTGTGTGTGTGGATGTTGGGAACTAAGTGCAACTGCTTGAAAGTACCCACAGATGATCAGCAAGAGTGGTCAGTTCTGGATACTGTACATATCCACCCCATTATCCCAGTCACAATTTTGAAGTTATAAATTTTGAATTCATGATGGGACAAGGCTGTGGAAAAAGGCTGATCAAAATCTTTCTTGTCATTCTACAACAACAAAATCCATACCCTTTTCTCCCAGAATGGTGTGTTAATTTATGTAGTCATTTTTCTTTTCTGAATTACCAGGATCCAGGATCTACAAGGTATGTCTTAATAGGGACGATGGGGACAAAGTTAAGCAGGCAGGATCAAATCCCTGTAAAGGTAACATATGCATATTTATGCATCATAACTATGGAAAGGAAAGGTGAAAGTGTTTGAATGAGTGGTTGCAGTCCACAAAAATTGGTCTGGTAAAGTATTTCCATTTAATGGAACGTATGGCCAAAATAAATTAGAGAATTTGAAAGATATTTTAAAAGAAAAGAAAAAACAAGGTAAGTGGGGAACAATGGGAAGTATATTATTCTTGATATGGTGAAGCTCTCAAAAGAAAAAAATGAGCATGAGTGGGATAAAAGGATAACAATAAGAAGTCGCTACAAGTGAGAGAGGTTGAAAAAGCAGAACATATCCTGTCTTGGTAGATTTGGAAAAAACTGCAGATGGCCAAAAACACACACTTCAAAAGAGGATAATAATCTTCCAGTAGCTACTGCACCCCCAGCACCCATATTTACCAGTACGGGTGGCTCCTGTACAAGATCCTGCTGTTTCTCAGACTCCTGTTTTTAGGACAGTTGTCCACTGGACACCAGGTCAGCATGGTACTGTTAAATCCAACCTAGTTTCCCAGTTCATCCCTCATCCTAGAACAGGCATCTGCAGTCGGGGATGTTTCTTCTTCTTCTTCTCATTTCCAACAAGCCTCTACCCCTCAAAGAGGAACACTAGTATTTGATACACCCATAGCCAACACACACTCACACAACAGGGTAGGACAAGAGGTTGTTGCCTCTGGAGAGGATATTTTTGCACCTCTTAGAGAAATATTGAGGCTAATAATAGCTTGCTCTATCACCCTTGGACCCCTGTTGATTTGTATACTATGGCCAAACATTTTCCAAATATTAGAGAAGATCCATTAAGGCTTAAGAAGGAGTTAAAAACTGTAATAGAATGTTATAACCCTACCTTGAGAGATTTAAACCAGCTGCTTTGGGTAATTATTTCTGATAAAATAATAAGACAGCTACTTAAAAAGGCTAAAAATAATACATTTTACTCTCACAGGGAATGCACTAATAGACAAAAGGACAGCATTCTTAAATAAAATTGCAAAACAGTATCAAGTTAGGTCAAATTGGTCTAAGATACAGGCATGCAAGCAAAATAAAGGGACACCCCTGCAGATTATTTGAGTCATCTTAAAGTAGTGTTTGCTTAACATTCACAAATACCAGATCCAGAAGAACAAGCTAAGCCAGCTATTGCAGCTGATTTTGTGCAGGGTCTGCAAGCCACTGTACAGTAAGTGCTTATAGACTGGCAGGAAAAGGACTTGGAGTCCATACTAAGTGCTGCAAATAAATGTACTGAATATCAGGAAAAACGGAGAAAGGATACAGAGTATAAGTTGTTAACTTTGCAAATAAGACAGAAGCCCCAAAGAGATGAAGAAAGGGTAAGGGAAGGGGAGAAGAATTGCTAGAGGATTTAGCAAAACTGCTGGTTGAGAGGAACAAGGAACAGGTGGGTGGCAACAATGATGTTGCAGTGCCATTCCTGCCTCACCTGATGGATCTTGTTTAAATGTGGTGAAGCAAGACATTGGAGAGGAAAATGCCCAAACAAATGAATGCAGAGAGTCCAAGATACCACGACTGAATGGCACCACACCCAAATTATAAAAATGCTGCATTTCCTCTCCCACCTCCTAAAATTGTAAGGAGCCAAGAATCACCATACTGACAATGTCAGAATAAGAAAACAAAAACAAATCTTAATCCTCTGCTGTCATTAGATCAAAAGGGACCCCATGTTAAGGTAGAAATAAATTCAAAGAAAAATCCTTTCCTGGTGGACACTGGAGCCACTACGTCTGTACTAAAATGTACCTCAGATAGTCAGATACCAGTATCAAAACATAAAGTAAAGGCAGTTAAAGTAACAAATGTTACTGTTGCATATTATATTTCAATAGTTATAACAATTTCTTTATGTCAAATTGAAGAAAGGCATTCTTTCCTTTTTAGTACTACTGCACCAGTAAATATGCTAGGGAGAGACCTGCTATGTAAACTGGGTTGTACTATTTACTGTGCACCAAAAAAGGTGCATTTGGATGTTCCAACAGAATCAGAGGGGAAAGTATTAGCAGTCTTAGCAAAAGCTGAAAAACAGCCTGTTGAAGGTATATAGACAGCTAAGAAAACTGCTACAGCAGGTACCTGCCAACTTATGGGCTAAACATGTTAATGAAGCAGGTATATTAAAATCTGTAGAACCAGTAAAAATAAAATTAAATCCACCTGGACAGTAGTCTCTCCTTTGATCAACCCATTGCCACAGTAGTCAGGAAATCCTTCTACATGGCACACCTCAACACAAAAGGGTTCTCATCCAGGAAAAAAAAGAGGTCATTGTTCCCCTCTACCCGCCACTCATTAGACCAATTACAGAGTACAATTCCCCTTTTGGAATGTACCTCACAAGACATCTGCAGCAGCTGGAAAGGCCACAGAAGTACCTCACAAAGAGGATTACTGGCCTCTAACAGATGCCCTACACTGATCATCTCAAAAAACTCCAACTTTACTCTGTAGCATATCGCCTACTCCGAGGTGATCTCTGCCTAACATATAAAGCTATGTCAAACCCAGAGCTGTTAGACATGCTACACCTAAAGAAACCCCAATCCCTCCAAGCAACATGCTCTAGGGACCTAAACCTTGTCACCACAATAAACAGGACTTGCTGGAGGAATAGATTCCTGTCCCAGAGACTTCCCATACTCTGGAACAAGCTACCCATATATGTCAAGCAAAGTTCCTCATTAACACTCTTCAAGAAAAATCTTGATGAGTGGATGGGAAGTAGGAAATACACCCCGGGGATCACTTCTGTGGATCTGCTCAACAGGGGCACAGGAAATTAACTTCCTTGGGTTGGCGTAAGCCAGGGAACTTTGTTGGCTAGGCTTACTTAGGCCCTTAGTCTGATAGCCTAGTACCTACCTATGAACCTATAAACCTATCTAAGCCTTTCCCTAGAGTTCCACAGTATCCACTAAAACCAGAAGCAGAGCAGTGAATCAAATATGTAATTCACTCTTCGGTACAATAAAGAATAATAATGTTAGCTAAAAAGCCCTTCTAATGCTCCTATTCTCCCTGTAAAAAAAAAAAAAAAAAAAAGCCAGGAGAGGATACTGCTATCTTTGTGCAAGATTTGAAGGCTGTAAACAATGCACTATTACCAACTTTTCCTGTGGTTCTAAATCCAGCAAGAACACTGAGTCACACACCACCTACAGCAGAATATTTTTCTGTGATAGTTCTGCGTTCAGCATTATTTTCTATACCTATCTACCCTGAAAGTCAAGTTTCTGTTTGCCTTTACTTAGAAGGGATAGCAGTATAGTTGGATACAGTTACCACATGGATATACTGAATGTCCTTTATTATTTTCTCAAATTCTAAAAAAAGATTTGGAAGATGTGGCATTTCTAGGTGGATCTGTGTTAGTGAAATATGTAGATGATTTACTTAAAGCATCTGATTCTTTTCAACCATGTCAGCAGGATACAATACATCTTTTAACTATCCTTGCAGAAAAAGTACATAAGGTATATCTTGGTCATCTGATATCTCAGGGTTGCAGGGGTCAGGTTAGATCTTTCTTAGGTATGACAGGAAATTACAGACAGTGGATTCCTAACTATGCAGACATTGGTAAACCTTTGACAAATCTTTTAAAACAGGATACACCAGAGCCCATTCCTTGGGAAAGTCTTCTTCTTCTTCTTCTTTTGGCTGCTCCCGTTAGGGGTCGCCATAGCAGATCAACTGTTTCCATTTCTTCCTGTCCTCTGCATCTTGCCCTATCACACCATCCACCTGCATGTCCTCTCTCACCATATCCATAAACCTTATCTTAGGTCTTCCTCTTTTCCTGTTACCTGGCAGCTTCATCCTTAGCATCTTTTTCCCAATATACTCTGCATCCCACCTCAACACATGTCCAAACCAACATAATCTTGCTTCTCTGGCTTTGTCTCCAAACCTTCCAACCTGGGCTGACCCTCTAATATACTTATTCCTAATCCTGTCCACCCTCGTCACACCCAGTGCAAATCTTAACATTTTCATCTCTGCCACGTCAAGCTCTGAATCCTGCCTTTTTGTCAATGCCACTGTCTCCAACCCATATAACATAGCTGGTTTCACTACCCTCTTGTAGACCTTCCCTTTCACTCTTACTGGTACTCGTCTGTCACAAATCACTCCTGACACTCTTCTCCACCTACTCCAGCCTGCCACTCTTCAACACCCACTCCATCCTGCCTGTACTCTCTTCTTCACCTCTCTTCCACACTCACCATTGCTCTGAACTGTTGATCCCAAGTACTTAAACTCATCCAACTTCACCACCTCTACTCCCTGCATCCTGACCATTCCTCTATCCTTTTTCTCATTCAAAAACATATATTCTGTCTTAGTCCTGCTGACCTTCATTCCTCTTCTCTCTAGAGCATATCTCCACCTCTCCAGGGTCTCCTCCACCTGTTCCCTACTCTCACTACAGATCACAATGTCATCTGCAAACATCATAGTTCACGGAGACTCCTGTCTGATCTTGTCTGTCAACCATGTCCATCACCATTGCAAATAAGAAAGGGCTCAGAGCTGATCCTTGATGTAATCCCACGTCCACCTTAAACGCATCTGTCATTCCCACCGCAGACCTCATCACTGTCACACTACCCTCGTACATATTCTGTACCACTCTGACATACTTTTCTGATACTCCTGAATTCCTCATACAATACCACTACTCCTCTCTAGGCACCCTGTCATATGCTTTCTCTAAATCCACAAAGACACATCTCCTTCTGACCTTCTCTGTACTTCTCCATCAACAGTCTCAGAGTAAACATCACATCTGTAGTACTCTTTCCTGGCATGAAACCATACTGCTGATCACTAATCATCACCTCCCTTCTTAACCTTACTTCCACTACTCTTTCTCATAACTTCATCCTGTGAGTGATCAGTTTAATCACTCTGTAGTTACTACAGCTCTGCACATCACCCTTATTCTTAAAAATTGGTACCAAAACACTTTTTCTCCATTCCTCAGGCATCCTCTCACGTTCCAAGATTTCATTAAACAATCTAGTTAAAAACTCCACTGCCATTTCACCTAAACACCTCCATGCTTCCACAGGTATATCATATGGACCAACAGCCTTTCCGTTCTTCATCCTCTTCATAGCTATCCTTACTTCCTCCTTGCTAATCCATTGCACTTCATTATTCACTATCCGCACATCATCCAACCTTCTCTCTCTCATTCTTTTCATTCATCAGCCCCTCAAAGTACTCTGTCCATCTGCTCAACACACTCTCCTCACTTGTGAGTACATTTCCCTTATTATCCTTTATCACGCTTACCTGCTGCACATCTTTACTAGCTCGGTCCCTCAGTCTAGCCAATCTGTCCAGGTCCTTATCTCCCTCCTTAGTGTCCAACCTTTTATACAACTCTTCATACTTATCCTTATCCTTTGCCACCTCTCTCTTTGTCATGCACCTCATCCCCTTATACTCTTGTCTACTTTCTTCATCTCTTTGACAATCACACTTTTTCTTCGCCAACCTCTTTCTCTGTATACTCTCCTGCACTTCTTCATTCCACCACCAGGTCTCTTTGTCCTTCTTCCTCTTTCCAGATGTCACACCAAGCACCTTTCTAGCCATCACTCTTACTAGCTCTGGTGTAGCTACCCAGCTATTTGGTAACTCTTCACTGCCACCCAGTGCCTGTCTTAACTCTTCCCTGAACATCACCTCACAATTACCCTTTTTCAATTTCTACCATTCGATCCTTGGTGCTGCCCTCGCACTCATCCTCCTCTTCTTGATCACCAATGTTATCCTACAAACCACCATCCTATGCTGCCTAACTACACTTTCCCCTGCCACCACTTTACAGTCTCCAATCTCCTTCAGACTGGCCCTTCTACATAAGATATAATCCACCTGTGTGCATCTTCCTCCACTCTTGTATGTCAAACTGTGCTCCTCCCTCTTGTTAAAATACGTATTCATCACAGCCATGTCCATCCTTTTCACAAAATCCACTGCCATCTGACCTTCTGCATTCTTTTGTTTAACACCATACCTACCCATCACTTCCTCATCCCCTCTGTTCCCATCACCAACATGCCCATTGAAATCTGCTCCAATCACCAGTCTCTCACCCTTGGGTACAGTCATCACCACTTCATCCAACTCACTCCAAAATTTTTCTTTCTCATCCAATGTACACCCAACTTGTGGAGCATATGCACTAACACCATTCATCATTACACCATCAATTTCCAGCTTCATAAACATCACTCTATCTGACACTCTTTTCTCCTCCAAAACACTCTTAGCATACTGTTCCTTCAGGATAATGCTTATGCCATTTCTCCTCCCATCCACACCATGATAAAACAATTTGAAACCACCTCCGATACACCTAGCCTTGCTCCCCTTCCATCTGTTCTCTTGCACACACAATATACTAACCTTCCTTTGGTCCATCATATCAGCTAACTCTCTCCCTATACCAGTCATACTACCAACATTTAAAGTTTCAACCCTCATTATCACAGTCCTTCCCCCTCTTCTCCTCTTTCGGCCAACAGTAGCCCAATTTCCACCAGCACCCTGCTGGCCAACAGTACTGGTGGCGGTCGTTGTTAACCCAGGCCTCGACCAATCTGGTATGTATTTCTGTACTGTTGTCTGCATGTATGATTTGGCAAAATTTTACGCCGGATGCCCTTCCTGGTGCAACCATCCCCATTTATCCAGGCTTGGGACCGGTACAAAGAAATGCACTGGCTTGTGCATCCCCAGTGGCTGGGTGAAGAGTAAAATTAATTTCAGAATTTAAAGCATGCTTTAGCTACTGCTCCAACTTTAGGGTTACTGGATTATGGAAAGACTTTCATTTTATTTTGTCATGGAAGAAATGGATTTGTTGAGGGAGTGCAGCACAGAAATGTGGTGACAACTATCGTTCATTAGCTTATAATATTACAGCACTTGATTCCATAGCAAAGGAATTTCCATCATGTTTAGGGGTGGTGGCCACTGCTACTATTCTAATCAATCATGCGCAATCATGCTCGGGCATGATTTTACAGTAGCTGTCTCTCATTCTGTATTATCTTTCTTACTTAAAATGAAACCTCAACTCCTATCGACTGCACATCTAACTAAATATTAACTTAATCTTTTCTGTGATCCATTTGTTTCTCTCATACAGTCCTGTTCTAAATCCTGCATCTTCATTACCTACTGCTGAGGATGGTGAAGAACATGATTTTGTGTGTGTGTGTGTGTGTGTGTGTGTGTGTGTGTGTGTGTGTGTGTGTGTGTGTGTGTGTGTGCGTGTGAGACTAATTATTTGCTTTCTGTTATGAATGACTTAAATGACACTCCTACAACCAATGTTGAACTGGACCTATTTGTGGATGGTTCCTGTGAAAGAGATCAAAATGGAAAGCTAGCTTCTGGAATATTCGTCTGCATCAGTAATGATGCTTTGTTTCAACAAAGACCAGAATATGTATTTTCTGCTCAGGTAGCTGACTTACTGGCTCTTCAAAGGGCTTGTGAGTTAGCCAAAGACAAAATTGCCAATGTCTACAGTGACAGTCATTATGCCTTTAGTGTAGTACATGATTCTGGGCAACTCAGGAAACAGAGAAGATTTCTAACCTCAGTAGGAACTCAGATTAACATTTTTTTTTTGTAAATACTATTTTATATTCTCTTTTGTTACCTAAAAAAATAGCAGTAGTTAAAAGTAGTGCCCATCAAAAGGGTATAGATGCTATTTCAAAAGGAAATCATCTGGCAGATCAAGCTGCTAAGCAAATTGTAGAAGGAATTTGTACAAATTTACATGTGATGCAATTGCAAGTGACTGTGCAGTGATGATGTGTTTGATTTTAAGACAGCATCAGCTTTCCAAGCTGAAGCATCACAGAGAATTTCAGAGGTAGCTTAAAGACAGATACAGTAAATCTGAAGATGAGTTATGGTGACATCCAGATGGCTGACTGGTGGCACCTGCCTCTTTGCTACCTTACCTGGTAAGGGCATATCATTTACCAGTGCATGCAGGTACGTCAGGATTATTTAATCAAATTATCCAAAGTGGGCACACCCATCTCTTTGTTGCTTCAGTATGTTAATAATTGCACAGTGTGTTTAAAACATAATGTTAGGAAAAATGCAAACATTAGGGCTGCATGCTTACCACCACCTTGTGGACTTATGTTAATGTGCAGCTGGACTTTGTCCAGATGCCAAAGGTCCACAATTTACAATTTGTATTGGTGGTGGTATGCATGTTTTCTGCATGGGTGGAAGCTTATCCATGCCACAAAGAAGATTCTGTAACAGTTGTTAAAAAAACTTTTATTTGAATTTATACCTAGATTAGATATACCTTTTACTATCAATAGTGATCAGGAAACTCATTTTAACAATCCCCTTACCACAGAGCAATGCTAGAATTTTAATACTAAGTTGAGACTTCACTGTCCCAACCATCCACATTCATCTGGAGTAGTTGAAAGAGTTAATAGGACCCTTAAAATATGATTTCAAAGTTTTGTGCTGAAACAAACCTTACTTGGCCAGAGGCACTTCCCTTAGCATTAAGGAGTATGAGGAGTACATTAAATTCTACAAGCAGATCAAGTATCTATGAGATATTAATGAGGAGACCCATGACACTTACAGCTACTCCTTCTGTGTTATATGAAGAATTAACTCTAATGAATACTGCTGTATTGTCTTACTGCACAAAACTTATTCATTTCTTACTGCAGTACCACAAAACTGAATGAGAAGTGCTTCCTCAGCCTCCTGATCAGCCCTGTCACCAAATGGGGCCCAGTGATTGGGTTTATATTAAAACTTTCCAGAGAAAGAACTGTTTGAGTCCAAAGCAAAAATGCCCTTTCCAGGTGCTTCAATGCAATCCCCTGTGCAGGATTACCAACTTAAATTCATTCATCGCATTAAACCCAGACAAATCATCTTTATCAGCAAAGGAAGACTAAAAGACACAGGATGAACTGTCTTCCCAGTGAAGGATTAAAGGAGAAAATTACCCAGACAGCAGTCCACAATAAATCCAGTGACAACAGGTACTGTTACTTTGTTTTTGTTACTATTTCTTTTTATAAACTAGTCAAAAAATAGTTTCCTATTGGTTCTTTGACAATATGCTGTGAACTTAAATGTGACAAACTGTTGGGTGCATTCACATATACCACATCATTCTAAGGCAGGGACTTCCATGATTCCAATCCCTGCATCTCAAGTGACATTTGAAAATGAACTTGGTGACATTAATCTAAATTGGCATAGTGTGAATGACTTTTCAAAGGTTGTGCCTTTTCAGTTTGCAACCACAAGTTGTGGAAACACGCATTATGTCAAAAAGGAACATTACCAGTGGAAACCAGCAAATGCAATGACACTAACATGAAAGTGTGATGAGCTCTTTACACCTAAAAACTACGACTGGGGGCATAGCATGGGCATGATAGAGGATCGTTACTACATTTTTGGTGATTGTACATGCCCCTGGTTGCCTACAAACTGGTCTGGATGTTATTTTGTGGGCTATATCACTCCTGCTATCCAACAATTTAGAGAGCACTCCAGCAGGCAGACTGAAAAATAAATGAGCAATTCACTGGGCTGAGCAAGTATTTTCAGTCTTTACTCCTGGGTATGGAGTGCAAAGGACAATGCTTAAAATCACTATGCTTTCTCAAATTCTTAAGGAGGTAGCAAACCATACTTCACATCACATTAGGATGACAAATCAAAAAATAACTAAAATTTGAACTGTGGTATTACAAAATTGGCTGGTACTTGACATGATGCTGGCTGCCAAGTGTGTGTGTGTGTGTGGGTGTGTGTGTGTGTGGGGGGGCATGCATCCTAATAGAAAGTCATTGTTGTTCCTACATTAGTGACTGTCGTGATGAACAAAAAAAAGTTACTAAGTTTCATGGGGCAAAAGAGCCATGGATCTCGACAGTATAGCTAAACAGTGGACACATTTTGGATGGGTGGGTAGTGCATTTGGTAACTGGGGAACTTGTATATTACAATGTATCATTACAATAATTGGCATTATTCTTTTAGTTGTTTTAGTATTTTCTGTTCTAAAGGCTGTGATTACAAAATGCTTACTCTCACCTGCATTCACAATGACACTTATAAAGACAAACCACAGGATTTAATAAAATCCATTTAGGCACAGTGTAGAGCCTACATAGAATTTATCCATGTGCACAGCCACAGTTCCCCTTGGCACCATGCCATGCATATTAATCATGGTGTGTTGCCGAGGGACAGTATAGGAACAGGGATACTGAATCCATATAGGGAGAAGTATAGAGGTTCCCATGGTTGGAGATGCCTAGGCAGATCTTATGTACTGGGTGAGACTCCCTGCAGTGCTCCCCACTACTGTTGAAATGATTGGCTCGAATGTGTAATATTGTATTTATATGATTTATTTTTATTTTTTATTTTCCTGTCTGTATGTTTACAAGCCACAGTGCAGAGCGCAGCCATGCCAAGCTGTGCTCACATATAGACAGCTGATACCTGCTACACATCTAAAGATAGAAATCAGATGTAATTAATTATCATAATTAAATGTTTTTTAATTGCTGTTTGCATGGTGAGGCAGGGAGCAGTACTCATACATACACAGCCAACAGCTGCCAGACATCTCAGAATAGAAACTAGATGTAATTAATTGTTTATTTCTTGGTCTGTTTAAGCATGTTTGCTCAGCCCACCATGGTGCTTAGCAACTCTAACAGATAGCCTGGTAACATATGTGAAGGTATACTAGTTTTCATCATATCCAAGTAGGTAAATGGGTAGAGATACATCCTAATGTTTAGTAGGTCCTGGGTTTGAGTCAGTAGCAGTCATAAGATGTCTGAAATTTAATTTATTATATATGTTTAATTTTAAAAACAAATTTATGTAATATGGCACTGCTGCGCTATGCTGAGCACTGCTAAACATGCTAATGGCTACTACTGTTTGTGTGGTGCTAAGCAAGGAAGAAAAAGAAACTGACTAATGACTGTAAAGGAAAGAGACTACGTAGTAAAAAGGACACCGCTTTGTTATGTAACACACAGGTTACAGGGAATGATAATATCTGTCTATCAGAAAACCCTCAGTCTACAGAAAAAGGCATCACCTTTCCAATGGAAAAGGTAGAAAAAAGAGGCAAGGAGCAGGAGAAAAGGAAGAAATCAAAACTGAATGTGGAAGGACTGAAGAGCATTACTGTAAGAAGAAAGAAGAGAAAGACAGATGTTGACTACATGGCTCAAGCTATGGATTTACAATACCAGTTGGAAGAGAATTTAATACGAAATGAAAACAGTGGAATTAATAAGACTAATAGTGATGAAGTTCTATCCTTCATAACAATTGATAGAGGAGAAATGACTTTATTAGAAGCTGAAGATTCTTCAGAGATGGTCAGCAAAGATATTCTTGTAATTGAAGATTCAGTTATTAGAGGAACTGATACTTATATTTGCAGAGATGATAATGAACATCGAGTAGTGTTTTTGCTTGCCAGGAGCAAAAATAGAAGATGTGAAACAAGCCTTGGAATGTCTTAATGTAAGGAAGTATGTATTTATTTTTATTCATGTTGGTACAAATGATGTCACCAACAAAGATTCTCTGACTGTTAGTAGGGAACTGACAGCCCTCCTAGATAGTATAGCTTGTACTGGTGTTAGGACATATTTTTCACAAATCACCTATAGAAAGGATAGTCAGGTCACTGTGAATGAAAAGATTTTTTGGATAAACACCTACATGGAAAAAATGCCCTGTTTTAAAAAATGGAAATGTGTAGAGCATCCAAGCCTTTTTTTGGGCACACATATTCAGACTGGATGGTGTGCATTTCTCTAGATCAGGGAAGAGAATTTTTCAGCAGATATTTTGCAATATTTGACAAACACTAGCCAGGATTTTTCCAGGTCGAAAATGTAACAGATAGCAACATTTGATTAATCTCAGATGGTTGTTAATGCTAGGAGCATTAATAATAAAGTTTTTTTATTAGAAAATTTGCTACGTTCCCTCAAGATTGATGTTTTAGTTTGTGAAACATGGTTAAAGAACAATGACTGGAAACCAGTTTTGTCAGGGTATAAATGTTTTTACTGTAACAGACATTCTAACAAAAAATCTGGTGGAGGTGTTATGATAGGGATTAAAGACAGCAATGAGACTTGTGATTATTACATGTTAAATTATAACACCAATACTGTATACTGTGTAACTGTGACAATAAAGACAACTCTGGAACATATAACAATTGTTGGAGTGCACAGACCACCAAAGTCAAGTGCAGATGACCTAGAGGAATTCATACATTTCTTACATAAAACACAAAAGGGAAGAATAATATTAGCTGGGGACTTAAATTTACCAGAAACAGACTGGAATAATATTGATTCAACAACGGTAGTAAAGAAATTATTTGGAGAGTATATTTATGAACAACAAATGCTTCAGACTGTTAAAAAACCTACCAGGGGACAGAATATACTAGATATTGTGTGTGTTCCCAAAGAAATTACTATAACTTCAAGTCAAGTTTCACCACCATTGATGAGCAGTGATCATGGGGTCATAAAGGTTAATTTGTTGCTAGATAATTCTGCCAAACTGAAATCAAAGCCAATGCACTGAATGTTAATTACAGATTATAGGGAAGCAAAACAGTTACTATATAAAACTAACTGGAGTGAGGTGTTCGGTGGGAAAACTGCAGATGGAATGTGGAAAGTTTTGAAAGAGAAATTGAGTGCAAAAAGTCAAAAAAATGTTTAACATCAGTATCTAGCCACGCAACATCAGGGAGGTATATTTCCATAAGAACAAGATACCTGATTAAGGTGAGAGACAAAAAATATAAGAAATGGAAGAGAGGTCGAACTACAGCTTTGAAAAATGAAATAAATGAGCCGGACAAATAGATTAAGCATAGTGTTAGACAAGATCAAGAAAAATTTGAAGAAAATGTATATAAAGATATTGAGCATAATAGGAAACCTTTTTATAAATACATAAGATGTGGAAGTAGTAAAGATACACAAATTGATAAACTGTGTGCAGATTCTAACATTTATTCTCAGACACAACAGATTATAGATATATTTACAAAATCTTATGCAAAACAGTTTGGCTCCACAAAACGGGTAGTAAGTTGTCCTAGTGATATCCAGGTAACCCCAGATATTCGAATCAAATTAGATTATATTGAAAAAGAACTGTGCAACCTGGATCCAAACAAAGTTCAGGGAGGAGATGGAATAAGTAATAATGACCTGATAGCACTTAAGCAAGAACTTACACTGCCATTACATCTATTAATCAATAGGTCATATAAATATGGGGAGATCCCTCAAGATTGGAGTCATGCACTTATTAAACCTGTCTTTAAGGGAAAGGGGAGTAGGACAATCCCAGAATCATATGTATTCTTAATTCTACTTTCATGTTATAGAAAAATAATGGAGAAAGTAATATTGGATAAGTTATTGTCAAAACCCGATAGGTTTGGACTTGAAACCATATATCAGCACACATATGTTGAAAATAGATCTATTACCACCTGCAACATGATGTTCTATAACAATATAATAACAGCTATGAATGAAAAATTGTGCTGTGATGTGATTTATATAGACTTAACTTCAGCATTTGACAGGGTAATGCACACAACATTGATCAATAAATTAGTACAGCTAGGTATTGATGTACTGTTGATAAGCTGGATAGCTCCGTGGCTTACAAATAGGACAGGGCAAGTATCACACACCAAATGGACAGGTGAAATCCTTCATTACGGTCAAGGTGTCTCACAAGGCTCTGTACTAGGCCCTTACTTGTTTAGATTGTATCTTTCAGACCTTATTTTTTCATCTGAGGTATTCTACAGTCTATATGCTGATGAACTGAAATTGGGTAAACTGATTACAAGTGTTACAGATAAGGCATGCCTGCAAAATAATTTGACTAAATTAACCATTTGGGCACAGGAGAATAATATGTTGATAAATACATCAGAAACTAAGCATATAAGATTTGGGAGACATAAACTGAAAGGTGAATATTTAATACAGCGCACAGTGATTGAAACTGTATACTCATTTAAGGACCTGGGTATATGGGTAGATTTAGCTATGAGTTTTTCTAATCATATCAGCCAATTGGCTAATGATAGTTATAGAACTATAGGTTGTATAAAAAGATTTATAAAGTCGAGGAAATCAGACATAATGAAGTCATTGTTTGTTAGTTACATTAGACCCAAACTTGAGTATAAAATAACAATATGGAAACCCTATAGGAAAACAAGCATGAATAAACTGGAAAGAGTACAGCGGAAATATACTAAGGGCATCCATGGATGTGAAAATCTAAGTTATTATGAAAGACTAAAATATCTGAACTTGTACAGTGTCTTTTACAGATATTTAAGAGGAGATCTTATTCAGGTATATGGGGCATTTAGGGACAACTACCTCTGGGAATGTTTGGGGTTATCAAAAAGTACTAGAGAATCATCAGACAACCTATGTAGAAGATTCTATAGGAATGAGAAGTGTACTAATTGGTTCTCTGACAGAGTAGCTGATGCTTGGAACAGACTACCAAATTACATTAAAGCAAGTACTAGTTTAGATATTTTTAATAACAGCCTGGACACTTATTATGGGAACAAGTGTTTTGGTATATTGGCAAGCTAGAAGGGCTTTAATGCCCGTGCTTGAAACATTTGTATGTATGTATGTATGTAGCTAAAACCTAGATTGTGCAAGTTTTCACACTGCTTAGCTCTGCTCAGTTGGTTTGTGCACTACTAAATGTCGCAGCACTTTTTTTGAATGTTGCTCAATGACATATAAGGGTGGGAAAATGGTCTATATTAGGGGCAATAGACAGAAATTCTGCACCATTCATTGTAGTCTAATTATCAGTTGATAAGGCAGGTGGTGCTTGTGAAGATGCATGCTTTTGCATGCAGAGATAGAGTGTTTAGGAGTCCAGGGCCTTTGTTGAGCTCCTGGTAAAAAATTATGAACCAAGGCTGATGCAGGGTGATTTCCAGGATTTGGAATGTATGTTGGAGGCCTGTGACCAGTTGGCCAAGGAACTTACCAGTGCTACTGGTAACCACCACACAGGTGAGCAGTGCTGCTACCATTTTGATGACCTGAAGAGGAGAAAGAGGGAAACCTTGGACACCTGGGTCCAAGAGGCATTAGTTGGGAATGCCCCACAAATATGTAAATATTTTTTCCACTGTTTTATCAAACTGCAAGCTGAATGTCTGAAAAACTGGTCTGCATAATGCTGCACGTCTTTTCCAACAGCTGTAGCTGAGAAGGCTCACAATGCTGAGTCCCTTGCCAGGCACCTGGCCAAGTTGTGCCATGAGTGTGGTAAGTACAGATTTATTAAGCTAACTCTAGTGCAATAAGCAAGAAAGAGTAAAGCATTTACTGCAATAAAGCATACGCAATAAAAACTGTAGTACAATAAATGGACAAGTAGAACTGTAGTGCAATGAATGGGCAATTAGAGCTGTAGTGCAATAAATGAACAATAAAAACTGTATTGCAAAAAAAACAATACCAATAACAGTAAGCAAAATGGTGTACAGCATTGTCCTATCATAATCATTGCAGTAGAGCTGTATGCATTGTTTGTCTATGGTAAGGTTGCTGCAGTCAACACTGTCTCCAGGCCAATATCAGTCACATAATGTTCTCTGTTCCTCCGACTCCAGGTAATAAAGGTATATGGGTGAGGTAGCCCACTCTATGGGCATATATTGTGTGTGGACTTCACGGGCATTTATCAGAAATACCAATAAAGTGTTAAGCAGCATTGTTAATTCCTAAAGAAATTCATTTTAATAAATGCAGTACAGCTGTATTCCATGCATGTGCGTTCTACTGTCACTGCAGTCAATTATAGCAGTGTAATAGTTCTAGAATGCAAAACAAACTCAGTCACATAATGCTCTCATTTTCTCATACTCCAGTGACAAAAGGTATATGGTTTAGGTAGCTCATGTTATGAGCAAATATGATTGTGTTTACATTTCACAGACACTTATCAACAATACCAATAAAGTGTTTGTGTATTGTTGATTCTTAAATGAATCTGTCTAAATATTTCCAGTATGGCTGTACTCCTTGCATGTCTGTAATAAGTTGCTGCAGTCAATTGTTACATTTTTTGCCATGCCTCCCAAGTAAGGCATGACAGATGTCTAGTTTATGTACTGTAAACAAAAATGCCTGTCAAGTGTTACGATTTCTTTTAATGTAATTAAAACTGCCTAATCAGTCTGTCACAGAATAACCAGAAAAATGATTACATGGAATGCATTACCAAATCTGCTTACAGAACACCTTGGAAGTCATATAAGCCCACATTATGTGAAAGCATTCTGTGCAGTTATGTACCTGGATTTGTTATTGCTTGGTCCATACACAGCTTGAGAGGTATGTATGTGCTACATCAGCTATAGGATAATTGTAGTTACTGTACTCAAAACTGAAATACATTCTTGCAGAGTATGTATTATCATTTTTTTTCAGGGATATAGTCTGCATTGTCAGTAATGGAATGCTTCTCTCTCTCTCTCTCTCTCTCTCTCTCTCTCTCTCCCTACCCCATATCTTCATTTTGTATTATTTTTATTTATTATTATGACTTAATATTAACGAATTTTGTTAAACTAACTATATATTTGCAAAATGTGATGCATTATTTTTCTGTTTTATCATGACCCAATATTAACATATTTTGTAAAACTGTTTGTAGACCTTATCTTCTCATTGTCATGCTGTTAATATACTGACTTCTATGTTACATAATGTTGTGTTACACATAATATACATTAATATGTATTTAGATTGATAAATATGATGTTCCCTTCTTTTAATACTAACAATGGTTTGGTTATTACTAACCTTAACTGATTGCTATACCTAATTAAACACAGCACTTCAGTGTAGGGTGGTTCCAGCTGATCCACCTACCTTGCCTCATCCAACTGTGGAACCTGGTCCCAGCATGTGTAGTACCATCCCACAGCATGGAGACAGACCTCCCTCTGGGAGTGGTGGCAGAGAGGAGTCATCACTCTACTGAGCCGGTTTTGGTGTATAGAATCGTCTACCATAGGTTTGACCTCCACCTGTGCCAGATTAAGGACATGCTGTTCAACCTGGTGGGGCAGCCTCACCTCAGTGCCCAGTCTCCACCACTGCCAGACCAGGACAGTAACAGAGCAGTGCAGACAATCCCATGGGTGGGGATGTGAGTCATGTGCTGCCTTGTGGAGGCACAACACCCTCCCTATCCAAGCTGTTCACCCCCTTCATGTGTCACACACTGCCCCTGTCTGCTGTCTTGTTTGTCTTGTATGTCTGCAAATGCATTCTCAGCTACACAACTTACCCCTCCCAGATGTACTTATGTCCCTTAGCCAGCATTCCACTCTCACCTTAAAAAGATGGGCACCTGCCCCTGAAAAAATATCTTCCCATACATAGCTCTGCATTTCTCAGATGTGTCTACTGGACACAGATAATTTGGTCCAATTGGCTTGACAATGCAGTTATGTTGTCCTCACCCCTCTCTCTGAAGGTGAAAGTTCAAATTCATGTGCAAATTCTGACAAAGTACACAGTTCTTGCTGTACAAGAAATGGATAGCTATGGTTCTATCCTACACTCATCCTGCAAATCTCAACCTGCCTTTCACTGTTTACACCATGTCTGCACCCCATTTCACCACTTTCCTATCTCCTCATTTTTCTTTTCTTTATATTTTTAGCACGGTGCTGTGAGATGCTCCATGTCATGCAGTTTTGCTAAGCTCAGCTAAATAGAGCTATACTGATGTTATGTGTCTTTAAAATTGTAATACACACTTACAAAATAAACAACTGTCCCATATTTTGAACCCAAGACCATTGCACATCCAGACCACTGCATTAACTTGTCATGCCACAAAACTCTTAATTGAAACAGATGGTTTAAACAAAAACATAGTAATGGATAGTTAAAATCATTAAGCATGTTTCAGTGGAGCTGCGCACTACACTACATCACGCAAACTTGATTACAAAGTAAGGAAAAGAAATGGGAGTGGACTCTGGTGCAATAGTACACCACTAGAAAACCAAATACATAATAATGGAAGTAACTGAGGCCTGTGATAGCAGTAAATGTGCCTTTTTATCAGCAACATGTAGAAAGACATCTGCTAAGGCATTAATGGCAAAATACATGTTCAACTGGGACCCTGGTGCGGAAATACATCCATATAAAGCCATGCATATACTGATACATGTAGAAAATATTTGTCACAGCCTATATGTGTGCACATATATCATGCAAATACAGCTGCTGTAGCAGTGACTTAGTAGCTCAGTCTGTTAAATGCCTTGTAAACTGTACATTTTGCCACACACAGTCCTGGGCTCAAATCCAGTGGTGTGTAGCAGTGGAATTATATTATTGTGTGGACAGCAAATTATAACTGAGTCATACACTCTTTATTCACATATTGCCTATCAAATTAAATGTCTGCATTTCACTGATGGAAGTCACAGGCCTGCACATAGAAGTACACTTCAAATAGCCCTATAGAAAATGTATAAGTGCATAAAGTTCACGTCATAACCCAGCCACTGGGGATGCACAAGCCAGTGCATTTCTTTGTGCTAGTTCCAAGCCTGGATAAATGGGGAGGGTTGTATCAGGAAGGGTATCCAGTGTAAAACTTTGCCAGATAATTTATGCGGACACCAGTAAATATCTCCATACTGGATTGGTCATGGCCCGGGTTAACAATGACCGCCACCAGTACTGTTAGCCAATAGGGTGCTCGCGGAAATTGGGCTACTGTTGGCTGAAGGAGGAGAAGAGGTGGAAGGCATGGCCAATTGAAGGAAGAGAAAGGCTAGGACTGTGGTAGTGAGGGTTGGAACTTTGAATGTTGGCAGTATGACTGGTATAGGGAGAGAGCTAGCTGATATGATGGACAGAAGGACGGTTGGTATATTGTGTGTGCAAGAGACCAGATGGAAGGGGTGTAAGGCTAGGTGTATCGAAGGTAGGTTCAAATTGTTTTATCATGGTGTGGATGGGAGGAGAAATGGTGTAGGAGTTATCCTGAAGGAACAGTAAGCTAAGAGTGTTTTGTAGGTGAAAATAGTGTCGGATAGAGTGATGTTTATGAAGCTGGAAATTGATGGTGTAATGATGAATGTTGTTAGTGCATATTCTCCACAAATTGGGTGTGTGATGGATGAGAAAGAAAAATTTTGGAGTGAGTTGGATGAAGTGGTGATGACTGTACCCAAGGGTGAGAGAGTGGTGATTGGAGCAGATTTCAATGGGCATGTTGGTGAAGGGAACAGAGGGGATGAGGAAATAATGGGTAGGTATGATGTTAAACAAAGGAATGCAGAAGGTCAGATGGTAGTGTTTTTTGTGAAAAGGATGGACCTGGCTGTGGTGAATATGTATTTTAACAAGAGGGAGGAGTGTAGGGTGACATACAAGAGTAGAGGAAGATGCACACAGGTGGATTATATCTTAGCTAGGAGGGCCAGTTTGAAGGAGATTAAAGACTATAAATTGGTAACCGGGGAAAGTGTAGTTAGGCAGTATAGGATGGTGGTTTGTAGGATGATGTTGATGATCAAGAAGAGGAGAAGGAGTGTGAGGGCAGCACCAAGGATCAAATGGTGGAAATTGAAAAATGGTAATTGTGAGGTGGAGTTCAGGGATGAGATAAGACAGGCACTGGGTGGCAGTGAAGAGTTACCAAATAGCTGGGTAACTACAGCAGATCTAGTAAGGGAGATGGTTAGAAATGTGCTTGGTATGACATCTGGACAGAGGAAGGATGACAAGGAGACATTGTGGTGGAATGAGGAAGTACAGGAGAGTATACAGAGAAAGAAATTGGCAAAGAAGAAGTGGGATTGTCAGAGAAATTAATAAAGTAGACAGGAGTATAAGGAGACGAGGTGCTGGCAAAGAGAGAGGTGGCGAAGGCTACGGATAAGATATATGAAGAGTTGTATGAAAGGTTGGACACTAAGGAGGGAGAAAAGGACCTGTACCGATTGGCTAGAAAGAGGGACCGAGCTAGGAAAGATGTGCAGCAGGTAAAGGTGATAAAGGATAATGAGGGAAACATACTCACAAGTGAGGAGAGTGTGTTGAGGAAATGGAAAGAGTACTTTGAGGGTTGATGAATGAAGAGAATGAGAGGGAGAGAAGGTTGGATAATGTAGGGATAGTGAATCATGAAGTACAATGGATTAGCAAGGAGGAAGTAAGGACAGCTAAGAAGAGAATGAAGAATGGAAAATCTGTTGGCCCAGATGACATACCTGTGGAAGCATGGAGGTGTTTAGGTGAAATGGCAATGGAGTTTTTAACCAGATTGTTCAATGAAATCTTGGAAAGTGAGAGGATGCCTGAGGAATGGTGAAAAAGTGTTTTGGTACCGATTTTTAAGAATAAGGGTGATGCGCAGAGCTGTAGCAACTACAGAGGGATTAAATTGATCAGTCATAGCATGAAGTTATGGGAAAGAGTAGTGGAAGTTAGGTTAAGAAGGGACGTGATAATTAGTGATCAGCAGTATGGTTTCATGCCAGGAAAGAGCACTACAGATGTGATGTTTGCTCTGAGAGTGTTGATGGAGAAGTACAGAGAAGGTCAGAAAAAGTTGCATTGTGTTTTTGTAGACTTAGAGAAAGCATATGACAAGGTGCCTCGAGAGGAGTTGAGGTATTGTATGAGGAAGTTGGGAGTGTCAGAGAAGTATGTAAGAGTGGTACAAGATATGTACAAGGGTAGTGTGACAGCGGTGAGGTCTGTGGTGGGAGTGATGGATGTGTTTAAGGTGGAGGTAGGGTTACATCAAGGATCAGCTCTGAGCCCGTTCTTATTTGCAGAGGTGACGGACAGGTTGACAGACGAGATCAGACAGGAGTCCCCGTGGACTATGATGTTTGCAGATGACATTGTGATCTGTAGTGAGAGAAAGGAACAGGTGGAGGAGACCCTGGAGAGATGGAGATATGCTCTAGAGAGAAGAGGAATGAAGGTCAGTGGGACTAAGACAGAATATATGTGTGTGAATGAGAGGGAGGATAGAGGAATGGTGAGGATGCAAGGAGTAGAGGTGGTGAAGGTAGATGAGTTTAAATACTTGGGATCAATAGTTCAGAGTAACAGTGAGCATGGAAGAGAAGTGAAGAAGAGAGTACAGGCAGGATGGAGTGGGTGGAGAAGAGTGTCAGGAGTGATTTGTGACAGACGAGTACCAGTAAGAGTGAAAGGGAAGGTCTACAAGAGGGTAGTGAGACCAGCTATGTTATATGGGTTGGAAACAGTAGCATTGACAAAAAGGCAGGAGTTTGAGCTGGATGTGGCAAAGTTAAAGATGTTAAGATTTGCACTGGGTGTGACGAGGGTGGACAGGATTAGGAATAAGTATATTAAAGGGTCAGCCCAGGTTGGAAGGTTTGGAGACAAAGCTAGAGAGACAATATTATGCTGGTTTGGACATGTGCTGAGTATATTGGGGAAAAGATGCTAAGTATGAAGCTATCAGGTAACAGGAAAAGAGGAAGGCCTAAGATAAGGTTTATGGATGTGGTGAGAGAGGACATGCAGGTAGTTGGTGTGACATTGCAAGATGCAGAGAACTGGAAGAAATGGAAACAGATGATCCACTGTGGCGACTCCTAACGTGAACAGCCGAAAGAAGATGAAGATAAAGTTCACATCATGCATTAATATGCACTCACAGAGAAATTCAACTCAGTTACTGTAATTGAGAAACACTAATACCAGAGTGCAGCACACAGTCCTTTCTAACCCACAGTGCCTATTAGCACAGCTGCACACTTAGCATACACATTTGAAGTACCTGCTTATAACATGGACTGCCCTCATACATGCTCCAAATTACTATCAGACTGTAACACATAGCCTGACAGATACCTAAATGGTGGACATATTGTTATATTTACCCCCCATGTTGCTCAAGCACACAACAAACATGTGGCCTTGTACTCTGTAAGTGATACCATGCCCTAACATACTTACCTTAAACACCTGCTTTAATTGGATTGGAAAGGGTAGCCTCACTATGGGTCTGCCTCTAAAACAAGGCTGACAAAGCTTCCACATTTACTCCTACAGCTTGTTGTCCTCCAAAGTGTTCACACTCTCTGACTATGCCTATTACCTGTTGCAGCAGCTACAGCCTGTAGCACACCCACCTCTATTTAAAAGTTTTTGCTATAGACCTATCATCTGCAATGAAGTAGTCTCCTCACCCCAGCAATGTCTAGCATAACATAACAGAAAGGGCCCCTAATCTACAAGAAAGCCTTATATGTTGTACTGTGGTTGCATGTGATTGGCTGGTGGTATTGCAAATAGCATTTCAAAACCACAGATTGGTTAAGAGGAAATCACCTGCTCATGATAACCATGTTAAAAAGGCAAGCAGATGGCTATGGGGAACCATTCTGTATGAGACTTTCCTCACACAGACCACACATATACAAAATATTAACTATCAGCCCATAGCAGAGGAATACTGCACTCCATCAGGTATGTGACCATCTTGTCTTTATCAGGATGCAGATGACTGACTATACTTAAGGGGAATAGGGATTACAGCATTAAGTCTTTCTTAGAACTGTGATAATGACATGTCAATGATCTCCAGATTTGTTACACATGTAGAGGCTGGGCAAGACACCGAGGGTGAAATGTATATTGTCAATGTGGCATACTGGGCTCATGGAACTCTCCCTTTATAGTGGTTGTAATAGTTCACTGCTATTTGCTTGGCACAGTTGGTTTGACATATTATAGGGGAGCTGCCCCTTGGGGACACACTACAATAGACTTCAGTGTCGGCAGTATGAACATACAGCAGTATCTGTCATGGCACACATGGGAATACCTGACTATCACCAGTATCTTAGTTGTATCCACATGCTTAGTATGTTTGTACACTGTGGGATATGAAATGTGTGATCAAGCAGTGGATCTTGCCAGCCATTCTGTCCTTACTGTATCTCTACATAGTGTACTTCCATGTATGTAATCCTGACGTGTGTTCCCATGTTGTCTTTCAGGGAACATGTATGTAATATGTCATGCAGCTTTTATGGATGCAGAAAATTAGTTAATAGTGGAAGTGCTCCATCAACACCATGAAGTCCTACTGTCCAGGTGGAGGCAGAACAGGGAACAGCGGGATACATGGTGGGCTGACCTTGTCCATGTTGTCATTGCCACTGGTCATCAGGGAAGGACATATGAGCATGTTCAACACTGCACAATGGACATGATCAATGCCACACACAGAAGAGCAGCAGATGTAGCCAGGAAATGTGGCACCAACAGTGGAGGACCTGCAGAAGGACAACCACTCTCAGCCATTGAGGAACTCCTAGCAAATCTAGACACACACAACAGCTCCCAGGCATCTATCACACCCTACAACATGGATGTGGCTGCCAGAGTGTCCATGGAAGAAGAGTGTGCAAGAAAGCTTAGTTTGATCAGCATTGGTATGTTGTAGTATTCAGTGTGTCTGGGCATACGTAGTCTTATGTGGGTGTCAGGTCTGTCTCATTTTGAGGGGGTTCATTGCAGTTTGCCTGTCCTGCTCAGACTTTGACCAATATAACAATTAATACAGTAAATACAAATGTGAGATATATGGATGCATTATCTAGTGGTGGAGGAACATGCAGTGGTACTGACATTATCTCTATCTCAACTGTTCACAGGTTTGTCAGATATTGGCCAAGCCTGTGGTTCTGCTCCTGGTAAGCATGACATAGTTTTGTTATACATATAGGTTTACAGCATTGTAATCCTTAGAATGTTTATCTGCATTACTGTACTGTTGGCTTGATTTCCAGCTGCACACATATATTCTGACTGTACACATGTTAGATTCATACCTATGCCTTGTAGGTGTGACCACACTGATAGATGTGATAGTATTGTCAGGGCACTACAGAGTGTCATATATGTCAACTGTGCACCATCTACACAAATGTCAAGAGTGTATCTCACTGTTGCTGATGAGACTACAGTGGAATGAGATGTTATTTTCAAGTAACTACAGCTGTTAGTGGGAAGACTACTGTCATGATGTCCTACTATATGAGGTTGGGTTTTCAACAGGTCTGTCATAGTGATGACAGTGTAAAGAGCCTTACATATATCACAACTTAGTACTACAGAGCATAATAGTTCTGATATTCATGTACTGCTCTTTCCTTTCTTATTACAGATGACTGGGGGAGGTTGGTCTCTTCCCCTACACAACCTGATATCAAGACATCCTCAGACTCTGATGATGATGGTGGCCATGGTGTGACACAGGTGGAGTTTTTGGTGGCTTATTCTGTCCCAGAGGTTGACATTCCTCTTCTGCCCTCATTGTCATAACAGACAGTCAGTATGCACGCACATACCTTGTTCCCAGAGGTTACAGATATTGGACAGTCAGAGGGTGAGGGCATTGAACAGGAAAGTGTGGTGACTATGGCTCCCGTGAGTGTAGACACTGGCCATAGCTAGAGAGCTGGTGAGGTCCCACACAGGCAGATTGACAGGGATGCTTGTAGGAGGCCTGCTGTCTGTCCACCACCTGTTGCTGGTGTCACATCACTGATCACTCAGCACATGCTTCATGCCATCATGGAGTCACAGGGACATTCAGAATGGAACACAAGATGTATGCTCAGGGTTATGGATGCACCACAGTCTGACATCTGTGACTGCCTCCACTGCATTGGGGACACCCTAGATTGGTTCACTAATGCAGTGGACAGAAGGTGGGCTGAGACAGTGTCTGTCTTGGATCACACATTTTTTGTGCTGGAACGTATGGTTGGAGTTGAGCATCGGATTCGGGGACATAGGTCTGCAACCCCATCTGCTGAGACTTCACATGGCCACACACACACTCATGGTTCTGTAATGGCAGTACATCCAGTGCTATAGAGGGGGAGTGTGCTGACCACACCATGATGTGGCAGGCCATAGGCTTGTGGTCCTAGGCATTCTCATGAGGGACACAGTCCCAGCAGACAACAGTCACCATCAGTACTAGCACCTTGAACATGGAGGTGCCAGTGTAACTTCTGGCAGATCCAGTTCCCATGTTCAGGGCTGGATATGGTGAACTGTCAACTCTACCATGTACAGTCCAAAGCTGTATAACATATACACATGTAGGCCTAGCACTGAGCTTTACTGTGTACACAGACAACTCACACACAATTATCAAATGCAGGTCACTTACAGACACACACAGCACCTTTCCATGGTACATCTTATCTGCTTCTCTTCTTGACTCACAGACATGCTGTCAAATGTTTGGGTCAGCCTAGGCCTCCTGCACCCACAGAAAACACCCTTTGCAAATGATGATATCTGTGCCACATCCCTGTCATCCTCACCATTGACGCAGGGAAATGATGCTGAGTGTCTGATGCACATGATGACTATATTACTTAACATGTATTTGTGTAATGCAGTATTGTTTTATCATGCCACTTATAGTGGTTAATGACAGATATTGTAAGCTGGCATTTGTCATGAGTATGCTACATACCTTTGTGTACCTTATGTTGTATGATGTTGCAATGGCTGTGTAGTTACACAATGACAGGTGTGTCCCGGAACTATTTATGTTTCTATTTCAGGAGTCCATTGGGATAACCTATGGTTACACAACTGCAATAAAGCAGGACAGGATGGCATATCTGCACAGCAGAAATATGTCTACAGCAAGATGGAGCACTATGAATGCATGGTTCCATAGGTTCATATGTGTATTATAGGCTAACAAGGACAATGGCAGCATTCAGTGTACTCATGCATCCCTAATCTGTGAGCAAGTCTGCTACCCTTATAAGTGTAACCAGGGTTTTAAGAACTTACAAATCTGCAGGCTGCGGTGATGGAGATGACCCATCTACATATATCCTGTGTCCAGTACAGACAGTTGCCCAACACCAGTTATGATTGTTATGTTCTGCATCCAATTTTGTAACCTGTACATGATGTGTGTTACAGCAGATGTGTGCTTCACATGCATGGGGTGCCTGTTTCATGTAATGTGTATTGTCTGTGTTACATACCTGTCTCTCCAGCATGTACTGTGTATACTACAGTGATGTTGCAGGTGTGTGTATAACAGGTGAAACATCTGTTACTCTTGTCATGGATATATGGTAGGCACACAGTGGGATCTGACACCTCCCTGTATGGGGTCATGCACATCCCCTCTAAAGCATTTAGGAGACAGACTGCACATGTCCGGTTATGACGTGGATTCCATAGGACATGTTATCTACACTGTGTATTGGTGTACCATGGAACCTGTGTGGCTGCTACAGTCATATGATATGCCTGTGTAGGTACATTGCAAGAGTGCTATTGAACACAATGATAGGTGTGATGACTGCCATATTCAGTATAGCAGTGACAGTCAGGGATTTACATCCCAAACCTGTCGGTATAGATTGTACAACACTGAATGCATCCCCACATCTTACCAACCAGTGAAAGTCAAAGGCTACACTGCTCTCTATGTCAATAACTCTATGTGTAAAGGCTCAACTGTGTGCCATGTGCAGACACTACAATATTTTGCAGTAGTGAATGATTTCTCACAGTATAGTATTGTTCAGGTGCTGGCAGTTTGTCTTTGTCAGTAGCTCAGACAACAACTGACTGTGTTTTAGGCCATCCTGGATAACTATTGGTTCTGTGTGGAATTCCGTGATAGTTCCCAATATGCAATCACCTGCTATTGTACTTAGTCAGAGGTCACTGACAGTGGCTGTGACTGCAGAGAGGGAATAGTTATACAGGGTATGCCAATAATGGAGGATGGTAAACTCAACTGATGACTGGCTTCATTGCAGCATAAGTCTCCCAATGCTATCTTCCCAGAGTATGACTGTCAGATACTTGTCTATCCACCAGCTGACATAACACTCTGTACATGATGTACACAGTTTCCAGCAAGGCCTGCGGGCCTAATATTATCATACAACTTGACAGGCCATGGTTGGTGGAGTGAGACATATGTCGGCCATCCTTTGCATAGTGTAACTGTCAATGGGCTCTGCCAGTTAAAGTCGGTAGGCATGATCTGGCCTTGAGCAAATGTAACAGTGCTTGTTCCAGTGTCAGTAGGTGTATGACAGTCTTAGTGCTCATATCCATGCTAACTCCTATCATGGCATTTCAGGTGACATGACTCAGAGATCTGGACACACCACTTGGTACTATATGCTAGTTGTCCTCTATGCAAGTAAGTATTGCAGTTACTTCCACCATACCGCCAGAAGAGAGTCATGGAAGGTGTCTGCACAGAGTACAGACAAACACGTTAGGGAAGTGTAATATGTGCACACTGTGTTGCTTAGTCATGCTGCAGCTCACTTGCTGAAAGGATGGCACAGGTCCTTACCTACAATGCCTTGCAGCAATGCCATGACATCCCCATATGGGGAAGCAATGTATTGCATCATGTGCTTACCAATATGGGTGACTAGTACAGCCCCCTCCAATGTGAGGTCCTCCTTGGTGGGATCTGGCCACAGATCAGTCTCCTTAGAACTACCAGCACATATCCCCCCATTGCAGACAATACAGACATATATGTCAAGAAAGCCATTTATTACCTCCTGTGGGATGGTTGACATAGCGTGACTTTACCTCTCCCTTCAGATGGGACAGGCAATTATGCAGAGGTCTACACCTATGCATTATATCTCAAGCATTACAACTGAATAAACTCATTTGCACATGACAGGAGGGGCACAGGCTCATTGTGGCTCAACAAACCTGACTGGTGGACAACTGCCATTAGCAGGCTGTACAATAACAGGTGGTGACAGTTGGGGTGGGGGTGCCCCCCCCTAAAATGGAGGCATTACTTCCTCAGCTAAAAGAAGAACATAATGTTGTTGTGATGTTGTGTAGACACGATAAGTGACAAAAGTAGCCACTCACACAAAGCAGAATCACAATGCACAGTGTAGTTACATGTGTGATCTCAAAGGACAGGCTCAGATTGTCAGTGACCTCATACGTCATGATGCCACATAAGATGGGTCTGTACTCATACCTAACCTGTACTCCCACAATGTCTACATCATCTGCACACCCTTGTCCTCACCACATGTGACACATGGCATTCCTACATCTTGTCCCATAACTTCCTTATTTACACAGCAGTTCATAACTGGCCTTTCACTGGAAGTCACACAGCATGTATTGCACATGCAAACATTCCAGGCTGCATCCCACATGTGATCTGACAAGGATTACTAACACCACTGTGAAACCCCAATCATACTGGCACCACTGTCTGCACACCAGCTGAGTGGACATCGACAACTGTTATACCCTTGCACATAGGTGGTGCATCCACTGACCAACATAACTATGCACGTCTTTGTCTAAGTATCCATATCTGTAAGCCTGTAGAGGCAATCATCATGGAGCCAATCAGCACACATATGCAATCTACATACAGTTGGCTGCACAAAGTTTGCATGTGTGACAGGAGGGCATGACTGTTACACATGGTAGACATTTCCAATGAAGTCATCAAGGACCTGGGTGCCGGTACATCAGGGTATCCAACCCTCTAGACTGAGCCAAGCCATCCAACTATATCCCTCACTTAGACAACATTTACAATGCACCCACTTAGCCATACACAATACTGTCATTGTAGGGGTCACTAAGTGGCCCATTGATGGCACACATATGTAAGATAAGAACAGCCACCTGCAATAGTTGATATATAAGCAGCAGTGCTCAACGGGGTGCAGCCATGGGTCCTCTACTGATTGAAATCCATTTAACCACAATACATATGCCTACTGACTGACTGTGGCTAACAATGTTGGCTGATGCCCTCAAATTGTGAGAACACATAGACTCTATGTGGTATGTCACTATTCGTCAAGAGGGTATTGCAAACACATGCTTGTTGACATACTAATGACCATAAACACCATGCAAATAAATATGTAGTATAATTTCCATCAGTTAGCCTTATGTACCTGCTAAGTACCACATCAGTTGCAACATGTGATGTACAGGAGTGAATGAACTGCACACACAGAACCTGGCCATACAGGTTTACACCTAGCATGCCTCAGATCACCATGTCTCTACAGTGGTATGGCAGGAATCATATGGCATAGCTGAGGCCACAGTCACCTGTAAGTGACATACTTAGACCCTCCAAGTACTCTTCCCTTAGCATGCCAGTATCTGAGTACAATGGCCATTTGTTGATGCACCTTTCCAAACAGTACTGGCAATTGTACAGAACAATATGGTCCCTCACATGGACACTTCACATCTTCAGTATGTTGTTCAATGGGTATCATCTGCAATGAGTGTCATTGTTGCATGTGGCATATAGACTACTCAGAGGAAATCTGTGGTTTGCATATGGGACAACACGTGACCTTGCTTGATTGCATATTCTGCCTATCTGTAGGAGGCTTAGTAGATGGATAACTCACTGTAAGGACATTAATCTTGTATATGAAATTAGTACTACATGCTTGTGGGAGAGATTTGTCTAGCAGATATAAACATACCCTTGAAACAGAACCCTGTCTAACAGCACACAGAGCACCTCAATGCACCTCAGCACATGTCACCTGTATGATTGGCTGGGTGACTGTCATCTCAACACAGGTTATCTGCCTGTATCCCTCTTGGACTGGGGCAATATGTGCTGATCCTGTAACTACAGGTGTAACAATGTCTATGATTGTGAGGGCTATATGGCCATTATATTAGTGAAGTTCAAATGTCCTATGGTTCCATAATATGATGCAAAATGCCCTAACAGGCTCACACACAAACATGACAACATTGAGGCTTGCATCACTCCAAGACACACAATTAGTGCAAGTTGGTTGTATGTCGATGAGAACACTTACCTATGCAATAGTACACACTACAGATCACCGTATGTGATGCATGCAACATACCTCATTTCTGCTAGTAGTATAATTTTGGGACATATTATGCTTGATGACATCAGCAGGCCTTGTTCTTGTCAGTATTTTGGGGCGCCAGGTCACACGCTACAAATAATATACTGCAAAAATTCTACCTATTTCTAAGTTACAAAGGTGATCATATTTATGCCATATGGACTTACACACACCCTGAGTAGCCTTGAGTAAGATTAGAACCCCTCCATATCCAGTCATACAACACTAAGTGCACATTCCACAGCTTATGTTTAATGCTACACTGTCAGCTGGTAGTCCTAATGTAGGTGGCATTATCAGACCTTGTAGAAGAAGGCACGTTGGAAGCCAGCAGCAAGGTACAGGACCAAAAATGCATAACTATTGCAGGTGGATAGCCATTGAGGGCATGGCAGTTGTTTTGGAGGGGAATATACACACACAAAGTAGCCTGGAGTGAGATTAATATCCCTACCTATCTTGTCTTACACACTACAGATGATGGTACTTATCGCATGCACCACAGGTTGTCTATTATGTATGGGATTGCAGCCCCAGTACTTGAGAATTACATAAACTAGGCTTGTGTTGAAAAGAATCGGTGGCCTGCAGAATTATATTGCTTCATACCGTTATCTGCATCTAGTATCCTAACAGTGAGATAACTGTTATTATCCTAGCTATGGGTGTACAGTTACCAATATGGGAATATGTGGCTGCCTGTACTTAGATAGGCAACTCTGGGGGCGGGAACAATGTACCCTGGCCATGCATGCATTCTTAACATTATACATTACACCACCTGCTCACCTGTGTCTGTCTACATGGTGACAACAGGCAGGCACAGGTGCCTGTAGGTAAGTGTATTACTTACTGCTGCATCCCTAGTTTCGCTCCATTGAGAATCAGTATGGATGTGTGATAGTGAAGGTTTACTCACAATTACTAGGGTATGTGGGACAATACAGACATCCACACACACATTTACATATATAACAGGGATGTATATATAAATGTGGCCTTTTTGATATGTATATGTGTTATGTAGATATATGGGAGAGTCTATGTATCATTCTAATATATATAGCTATATATACTAGTATATATCTATTTGATACTACATAGAGATAGATATACTATGTATGTGAGAGAGAGAGAATGACAGCCAGATATGTATAGGTATATGTCTGTATGTATAGGCATAGCTATACATAACAGGTCATTTTGATGAAGGGGCAACAGAATTACATTCATTTTAACTAAGTGTATGGGAATGCCCAGTGGGACTGTCAGTACTTACAAATTGACTCCAGATCACACCTACCTGTACTGCATTTCTGGATTTTGTGTGTTACAGATAATGACATCTGTCCCTGTTTCAGCAGTACTGCACTTCACTCAAAATGTCCACAGCATTTTTCCAGCTGTCTGCTGTACTTAATATGTGATAGATGTTCATAATGTGACACCATGCACAGACTGACAGTCTGTGAAATCACCAACATAATAATAGCTCAAATGCAAAAGATGTGACTACTTCCATATTAGAGCCATAAACACCAGCACTAATACCAACATCCTCAATCCAGAGAGCCACATAGGCTGCTAGACAGAGAGAAGTCATTCATCACATAGTCAACAGCATAAAAAGGCACCTTGATGATTGGATGGGAGATAGGAAATTCACTCCAGAGATCACATCAGTCACCCTGCTAGACAAGGGTCCAGGGAAGTAAATATTGTGGAAAGAAATAGCCAGGGAATTGTTATGGCTAGGCTTGTATAGGTCCTAGGGCCGATAGCCTAGTACTAACCTATGAACCTATGAACCTATGTATGTTGTTATTCCTGTGTTATGTGTGACATACAATGTGTGATTGAGTTCTATGTTGCAGCCCTGAGCTTGCCTGGTCTGCTGATATGCTATTGCAGAATTACTGTCAAAACAGTTATATGGGAACACTGCTGTGTTGAGGATAGGGAGCAATAGGACATGATCTGCTGGGATAGACTGTAGTCCAAATATCATGTGAACCCACTGTTTAACATCTCCCATGACTGACATAGTGAATATTCCAAGTATGAGGCCTAGTGATTTTTAGGAACACATACTATTGGACTGGGAATCTGTAGTCCCACGTAGATGTTACTTCTGTCCACTTAGCCCAATATATTTCCTTGCATAAATGCAGCAGATCAATACATATGATACCATATTATAGTAAACCTTACAAGTAGTGTGTAGGTTAGAAATGCAAATGAAGCATTTGACAAAACTGTAGTTCAGGGCTAACCCTGTGTGATGCAAGAAGCACACTGCCAATACATGGATATGTACAGGTTATGTGGGTTCCTGGCATCAGCAATTTTACGATATATATATATATATATATATATATATATATATATATATATATATATATATATATATATACGTGAGTAGGAATAAGGAGTTCAGACATTATCTCTTAGCCAAACCCAGGGTATACTGGGCATGCCTACATCTGTCTGTCTACAGGACATCATCAGTGGGTTTCTTCTCCGAGTCATGTGTGACTGTGGCTGTGGTGACCTAGGCAGTGATGGGGGGGTTGTGTATCCCTTCCCTTTGCTGATCCTGCTGCAGCTGTTTCCACAGGATAATATTGTATAGCATGGCACATACTGTGAACATATGTGCACATGTGGCTGGAGATTAATGCAGGGCTCTACCAGATATATAGAGGCACTAAAACCATGACTTCAGAACCCAAACACACATTCTATGATGTTCCTAGTTTGTGCATGTACCTCATTATGGCATTTTTCCATGGGTGTGTATGCATTTCTGATGGGTATCATCATCCATTGTTCCAGAGCATATCCAGCATCCCCCAGTAAGTGACCATGTGGGATGTACCCCTAGCAAACATCTGGTACAGCTGTGATGTGTGCCAGATATGGGAGTCATAATAACTGCTGGGATTGCCAGCACAGACATTCATGATAATTCCCTGGGCATTGTACATGACCTGCAGTTGATGGAGTGGTACTCCTTGCGGTTGATGTAGATCTACCCTCCTCACTGAGTGGTGACTTGATGTGTACATGAGTGCAATCTATGGTACCCAGTACCTCAGGGTAGTGTGTTAGATGGTATACGTTTTACATATTGTTGGCACTCGTTGAGGGGAAAAGAAATATACTCACTGGCATGTGGTAGCATAGAATCCAGGAACTGGTGGAGTACCTAGAATCAGATGCCTGTGAGAACCCCATCATGTCCCCAGTTAGTCTTTGGAAAGTATCTGTAACTAGTATCCTGAGGGCTTCACATACCTTCATTTCCACTAGGTTGGATTCCCCTCTGTTGGCTATGGGCTTGAACTGAGGGCGGCAGAACTCAGTTGTTTCTTGTAGTATGTCCCTGTCCTCCCTGTAGTGCTCTTCAATCTCCAGCTCATGTAGCTCCTGGAAGGTTACCCTGGGTCTGAACACTGTTCTCCTTCTCTGCCTAGGCCTATTTTCAGCAGCATTGACTTCAGCATCTAGCACATACAGATATAGCAGATCTGCAACAGCCCCTAGCATTCTCTCAGTTAATATTCCCAAAGTCTGTGCTACAATAGTGCAGAGTATATTGGAAAAATCAGATTTTAGGGTGTATGCATACTTTATAGTGCTCTACTATAGGTGCTGAGTGTGTGATTGGTTACCTATGATGCATTCCACCTGCCTAATATATCAATGTCATCATTTAATGGCCCTAATTTAAGTTAAACAGGGGTCAAAACTAATTAGTAGGTCATTAGCTTTTAGATGCACTCAGCATTGCAGTGTACAGCACACACATGTGCCTCGTAGGCAAACAAAGCTTAGGACATAGTGTACACCCCCACAGAATTCCCCACTCAACATAGCGATGCACAATGCAAACGTGGAAACACATGCCCCTTAGCTAAACAAAGCTTAGAAGTTAATGCACACACACCCCTGAAGGCACTTGCTCAGCACAACTGTGTGCCATGCAGACACAGCTGAGCTGACATAAGCTTTTAAGTCACTGTCACACCCTCCTTTGATGTCAGCAATTTCCTCTGTAAATACCCACATGGTTCTTTACCTACACAAAGGGGATATGCAGACATGATTACCCCTTTATGCTATTCAGTAACTCCACCTCATTTGCATAGGGATCCATGCTCCCAGCCTGTAAATGACATGCTTCCTAGCCCTACCACATTAGCAACAGCATCTATGCACCATTTTAGATACTCCATGCAGGGTCCTATAATACATTTCTGTCACAATTTTGTTATTTTGTTTTTTTTCCAATTTTTTTTTCTATAGCATGTTTGTGCATTGCTGCAAACTGTGCAAACATGTCCAGATTATTAAAAAAATAAAATTAATTTAACTTATTTCCTTCAATTTTTCAGACACACGGGACAATAGTTTCAGTCATATATGTAGGTGGTATGCCATTTCTGTTCACATATCTACATTTTTACAACCCCTTTTGTCTTTCTGCACTCCTGTACATGGAAATTTTCAATGTACACTACGGACACCAACATGGGGTCTGAATACCTGCCTATTTGCTTGCTGGATCACTTTACCTGACTCATTTGCATGAGATTCACCTTCTTATGATTTGATTTGCATGTCACAGAACTTCCCATGTTAGCGAGTGCATGGGCGCCGCTCAGCCCTGTTTACTGAATCTAAAACCTGCTTACTTTTGTGTAAGCAGCGTGACGGAATGCCTACATGGTAAAAAACACCATGTAGGCTGTATTAAATCCCCCCCCCCCCAAATATGACAAAACAATT
>NC_056735.1:1596559797-1596642297 GCF_019279795.1 Protopterus annectens | reverse complement strand
AATGCAGTTATTACCTTGGAACCTTATTACCTTAGAAAGAAGATATCTGATATGGCACAGTGAGTCCATTAGTCATATCATAGCATTGTAGTTGACTGATTTGTCCTGTATGTCTGCACCTGCTACCTAACCTACTCTAACTACCTGTCTCTCTCACTCCTAAGCACCATCCCTAAAATTTCTCTCTCTCCCAAAAAAATAAATAAATAAAGGAGGGGGGAGGGGGCACCTGTCCCACAAGCACAAAACAAAAAAAGTAAAAAAGTAAAAAAAAATATGCCCCTTACATAGATCTCTACTTCATCTACATGTCATCTTGACACACTTGATTTGGTCACATTGGCTATACAACATTATTCTGGTGCTCTCACTCATCCCCGGTGTGGTGACTGTCCAAATTCATGAAATTGTGTGTACAATACATTTCTGTTCTGAAGAAGGGAATAGCTATGGCGCTCTCTCACAAAACTCCTGCGCATTCCTATATTCTTTACCCTGTGTCCTAACTTTTGATTACCATTCCCATTTTCACCACTGTCCTATCAACCCCTTTTTTAAACATTTAATCTGGTCAAAAAATAGTCACAAACAACGCATGTCATCAGAAGTAGCCCATCCAAAAGCCTTCACTTTTTGTCCTCAGCATTTGCAGAGAGGTTTTCATAGAATACCACTGCTATGTGACAGTGAATGCTGTATAACTTCCTATGGTAAAATCTGAAGATTTTTTTTTTTATTATTTATTTAACATTTGTTAACCAGGAAAGTCCAACTTGGAACAAAGCCAATTTTCAGCGGAGGCCCGGGGAGAAAGGCTCCACATGCATGTCTTTGTAACGTTTTCAGTTAAAGCCTCAGTTATCCAGTTACTTTCAAGCAAATGTGCTAAAATATGCTGTGTTATAGGAATACAGAGTAAAGGCATAGTAAAGGCATTACTATGAAACAGTTGCTCTAGCAGTTCTTAGGCTGCTGGAGGTAATTCATGAGAATTTTCTATGTAGTGTATTAAGATAATTCCCTTGAATTTAGACATATGTTTTTGCTTAGTGTCATGGGTTTGATTACAACTGTATGTCAAATTAACGTCATTTTAGATTCCCATCATATGCTTAACTTCAAATATTTTCATGTAACTTCATTTACAGCATTTCATTAACATACCATTTTAATAATGCAGCAAACAAGCATTTGCATAAAGATTCTGCCCCAACAGGCAGACTTAGCAAGCCATCCTTATCCTGCTCACGTCTTAAAGTTGATTCTGCTCATTTACCCCTTTTTGTACCTGCATCCCTCTCACCCTGTCTATGTATCTTCTACTTTCTGTTTCACTAGTCTTCCTCCCCTGCATTTGCACAATGTCTAAATGGAATTACAGAACTTATGGCAAAATCTTGTGAGGTTTTTGTCTGCAGCCACATTACTCTGGTATAGTTCAAGTTATTATGCTTAGCTATGTATAGTCAGACTAATTTTCTGTTGCACAAGCTGTAGAACTTTAGTTGCCACAAGGATAATGAAGAGTTATAGATGCAGTCTCATTTTCTATAATCTGTTGTCATATTGCAACATTGGGAAATAGGAGATCCTTTGTAGGGTGTTTAGATAATACACAGGCCTGTGAATTTTTCTTTGAATAATGTCACGGTTCAAATCTAGATGAATATCAAATGTTTTTGTATGTTTTGTATAAGTCCTGTGGTTGTAACTGTTAGCTACACATTTTCTTGACAAAACATTTTTCTGCTGCTGTATTAACCAGCTTGCTACCTATTATGAAGACTGTTTTGCACAGATCATGCCTGAATAATTATGACGATAAAACAAACAGTAACAGAACAAAATATGTGCAGAAATGAATCATAAACTAATCTCTCAGTATTTCTGTATATGTATTCCTGTAACCAGCTGTCCACCTCATCCCTTCTGTGTCCTCAAGTATATATCCTTGATTCAAAGCTGTTTCTGTAAGCCATGTTTCCATCAGGAATAAAACACTTGGTCCCTCATGAATTCCATAATATACATGTAGCATATAGAGTACCATAGATTAGTGCCACTTCCTCTTCTAAGTTCAACATCTGAAGATATGATTATGAATATGCTAATACATTGTCATCAGCAGTGCAAGTCACCCTGACAGTGCTGCACTTCAGGTGGAAAGTAAAAAAAATATTTACAACAAATAATTCTTTGTTTATGTTATACAACTTTTGTATGCCTGTACTGAATTGTACATATATGTCAGAGTGGTGCTAACTCAATTAAGTCAGTCTATTAATGTATATCTGCACTCCAATGGTTGCTCTTCCAATGGTGTTACTATCATGGGTATCATTTTCATACATAATCCATCACTATTATTCTCCAGTGCACTGTAATATTTAGGAAATTTATGTTTGGATTGCTAATGCACTTTGTGCAAGCATGAAACAAGGCACGTAACAGTGACACTATAAATGTTTGCTAATTTCATGCAATCATCCTAGAATAAAATGGCAGGAATGTTTGACTGATAATCCACTGGTTTACAATTGTAATTGTCACTGACATGCCATAATGTGAAACAAGTACCTTACAGTAACACAATGTACATGGTTGACAGTATAGAAAACTTAGTAAAGAAGTATGTCAATACATGGGATAAGCACAATGCTGTCATGTTGGCCTGTCCTCACACATGCATTTGTCCCAAACTTGTGATGCACAGCATCACCTGTTCCAAGCAGTGAAGTTTTACTAAGTACAAATGCACATTTTTACATCATTAAAGCCAGATGTATCTTGTGATGCTTGCTACTAATACTGTGCTAGCTAGATAGGTAGGAGGTTCAATTCTCATTGTGGGTACCTTGTTTGTATGTGTGTATGTGGGGGGCTACTGACAGGTAAGTAATGTCAAATTTGTTGTGCCTACATCCATTAAGAAGAATACATTTAACTTTGGACACAGGTCCCTCTGCACTTTATCCCAAATTTAACAGAAGAATCCTCTCTGTAGCATTCTGATGAGGACATCATGTCAAAATTGCACTCTTTCCCTCTTAAAAGTTTGACTTCTCCTGTGGTACTTGTGACTAATTCTATGTTTTTATAGTTAGTGAAGGTTGGATTGGTAGGAAGTTTGGTTCTCACTGGGGTGGGGTGGGACTTTTTACTATGTGTGTGTGTGGTGGGTAGTGACAGGTTAGCAACACCTCAACATCAAATGAGCTGCGGCGACTTCCACTCAGGTGCATGCCATTACGTTAAACACAGCTCCATCTGCATTTTATCCCACATTTAACACAGACATCCTGTCTGCAACATACTGATGTAGTCATCTTGTGAAAAGTATATTCTCACCCTTTAAATGTTAAACTTCTTCTGTGGCAATAATTACTAATACTGTATTGTTTCAAATGTATAACTAGATAGACAGAAGGTTATAACCTTACAGTGGGGAATGTCTGTGTGCGGCTTCAATGTCAGGTATGCATAGCTTCCTGAAAAGATGTGCTGTGTCAACTTCCAGTCAGGGGAATATTTTAACATGGGAGGGGCTGCCCCATCCCCTTATCCCACTTTTACCACAAATATCTCTGCATCACACTGATGAGGTCATTATGCCAAAAGTAAACTTTTGCCTTTGTATCTCAGACTTCTCCAGCAGCACTTGCACTTAATTCTGTGCTCTATAGTTTGTTGTAATTAGATAGGTAGGGGTTCGAATCCAGCATTGGTTAATTAATATGACTGTGTACTGGCATGTGCAGTTGTGCAAGGGACAACACCCCTTATGTAAATTTCCACTTAAGAGATGCATATTCACTGGCAGAGGACTATCTATAAATACTACAAATTAAAAAAAATAAAAAATCTACTATAAATTCATATACCCCCCGGTCAATAATCATAATACTTACTTCATGCTATCAAAAATTAACTACATCACAGTAATCATATCAGTCATTCTGTGGTGCTGGCTGTTGATACTATGCTCTGTAGACTGCATAACTACAGAGGTAAGAGGTTTGAATTCAGCAATGATTGACTAATGTTATGTGTGTTTGTCTGTCATGTTCTGTGGAGAAGGTTTCTAATTACACTTCAACCACCTTCATACATTTTCAGAAGAACATTAATGTATGAAAGAATGTTAATGTCATCCATTCAAAATGAACTGTCACAATTGTAAACCAACATCTCATGTGCCACTTGTGATCCAGATCGTGTTTTGTATCTTGTCATCTTAGGCAGTCTGTTCAAATTCAGCCATTAGTCCTCAGTTGTGTCACTATGTCTTTAAATGTGCAGGTGGGTAACAATGTTATCACTCAGCTATCTGCTGTGTACAAGTATGGGTGGGGATTCCTAATACAGCAATGTATGCTAATTTTTCACACAGAAATGCTTTACTGGATAATGATGATGCTATGGGATGACATTTGGCTTTCCCATCAGAGTTACTAAGGCTTTTCTTGTGGACATGAGACTATGTGCTGTATGCTATTGCCTAAATAAGGCACTTTGTTCGAATCTGAGATATTCCACACATTGTGTGTGATTACCATCTTCCATCACATTGACAAGTGTGTCACACATCACATCTGTCAAAGACCCAAATATCTCAGAAGAGTAGCAATGTGGTTTGTTCATTCTTCCCAGTATCATATAGCTTCTGTAGACATGATGGCATGTGTTCAAACCACACATTGACTAAGAGTAAGCATTACATGTCTTAATACTGATAGGCATGAATAATATCCACAAGTGTTACAATGTGTACAATTACTGTGGGAGGAAATCACCCCCAGCCCTTTTGTCTCATACAAATTGCAACACAGTCATACATTGCAATGACTTCACATAGGTGAGGCTTTGTTAGGACTTTAGTATGGTGCATGTTATTCATACACATGCTGTTGATGGACTTACATAGTTTGATGTTCAATTCCAGCAGAGGCAGCATTCTATGAATGTGCTGACATTACTCAAACAACTTTGCATGAAGTTATTATGATAAGTTCTACTTTAAAGAAAGGCATATAAAGTCATGTTGTAATATCCTGCCAGTGAAATCATTTTTCTGCAAATGTAATTGTACGAGTGCTCCACATCATATGCACTCACCTATCACTTGTATTACATATCTACATAGTTACATTGCATTTCAATTATAGGAAAATGTTGTTGTTCAAAACAACAGGAACAGCTTCCTTGGGTGAAAAACACTGATATTGTACTGCTCACTGTTATGTGAACATTAATATAGTTACCTTATTGCCATCATTCTGACAAAATTATATTGTGCAAATTACTCTCAAATGTTCTTTATTCCTTCACACATTCATTTTCTTTATTTGTGACGTGGTCAGTTACTATGTGATGTGGAATATGGAGTCAATGCACAAGTCTGTAGAGTACCTAGTATGATATGCGAGTGGTTTAATCTGGTAACATCTGACTTTCACAAACTGTGTCAGACAGGAGTGGCTTAGACAAAGGAAATATTTTTGGCACACTCAGACAAAAATATTTTTAAGGGATCACCCTCCGTGGTGGAGGATCCATACCCACTGCAATAGGGAAGTAATGTAAGCCCTTCAAGTGGTTTCATCATGACAGACACAGTGTTCCTATTTCTGTGGCATCACAGGTCGATCCACATCTTTCTAATATCTGTCCTGGCATGTATTCGAGTCTGGCAAGTTGGACATTTTGTGTATGTCATTGTTTGCTGTATTTGAGTCTGGCAAGTTGGACATTTTGAGTATGTCATTGGTTGCTCACAGGCATTACTTCATTTCCTATTAAGAATGCATTGTATTTCATGTCTTCCTCCAAACGTTTATGTATCACTGTAATTGTTTTCTTCATAATGGACAGTTTTATAGGATATTAGGATATATATAACATGTCTTCCCATATAACATGATAAAATACCATCATAAAGTCTAATTGGATATATGTTCATAGGTTCATAGGTTGATACTAGGCTATCTTCCCTAGGGCATTTATAAGCCTAGCCAGAGTGTGTTTGGCTTTCGCCACCCTTTTAGATTAGTTGACTGTGCCTCTGTATAGTAGGCCACAGAAGGCAGCCATTTTAAGGTTAGTTTACTGTACCTCTGTCAAGCAGGAACACAGAAGAGATCCCAGGGATAAACTTACGATCTCCCATCCACTCATCAAGATTTCTCTTGAAGAGGGTCAGTGAGGTGCTCTGCCTAACATGGATTGGGATTTTGTTCCAGAGCGAGGGGAGCCTCTGGGATATGAATCTGTCCCTCCAGCATGTCCTATTTATTTCTGTGCTGAGGTTCAAGTCCCTGGAGCGTGTAGCTCTAAGAGATTTGGATTTCCTAAGGTGAAGCATGTCCATTAATTCCGGGTTGGACATGTCTTCATATGTCAGACACAGATCACCTCTGAGTAGGCGGTACACAACTGAGTAGAGCTGGAGTTTCTTTAGCCGAACTGCATAGGGCATCTGTTTGAGACCCCTGATCCTCTTGGTGAGATACTATTGGGGTCTTTCCAGTTGCTGCAGGTGTCAGGTAAGGTACATCCCAAACGGGGCATTGTACTCAATTATGGGCTTGATAAGTGATGTGTAGAGGGGCACAATGACCTCTCTTGATGTAGATGTGAACCCTTTCGTGATAAAGTGGGCTATATAGAAGGTCTTTCTAACCACTTTGGCAATGTGATTGTCAAAATAGAGATTGCTATCTACTTGGGTCCCCAAGTCCCTAATTACTTCTTCCGTACTTAATGGATTACCACCTATGTGGTAATTTGTGGGCACTTTGTTTTTCCCAAAGGGGATGACTATGCACTTTTTGGCATTTAGCTTTAGGCCATGGCTCTGGCACCAGTTATCCATCTCTGTGAGACCCTTTTGGAGGATGTTTGTGTCAGCCAGAGTCGATTATGACACCCAGTTTGCAGTCATCTGCGAACTTGGTCAGCCATAGTCCACCTGTGTTAGCCTGTACCTCAGAGAAATATATACCGAACAAGAGAGGTCCCAGGACTGAGCCTTGTGGGACACCACTTGTAACTGGTTTAGATTCTGACATGGCACCTGCTATTCTGACCATGTGGGTTCTATCCCTGAGCCAGTTTGCAACCCATCTTGTGAGATAGGGGTTGATATTTAAGCTGGTGAGTTTATTTATGATGCCCAAGTGGGGTATTGTGTCGAAGGCTTTTGCGAGGTCCAGGTAGGCTGTGTGGACTACCTTCCCTTCATCTATGGCTTTGGTAACTGTTTCAAAGAAGTTGGCCAGGTTCAAGAGGCAAGATTTTCCCTTAACGAAGCCAAATTGGGTAGGCTCCATTGTCTGGAGGTCCCCAATGTCTTTGTTTATGATTTCCATGATGATCAGCTCCATAGCTTTGCAGACCAGGCTAGTCAGGCTTATAGGGTGATAGTTTCTGGGGTCTGTTGTGGCACCACCTTTGTGGACTGGGACTACTGTTGCTGTACGCCATTCCTTGGGTACATATCCTGTAGTAAGGCTGAGATTGAACAGTCGATTTATATGAGGGGTTAGTTCTTCTTGGAGCTTGTGTAAGATGCAGCCCGGGACACCATCTGGTCCCATTGATGCAGTGTTTTTTGCTTTGGAGAAGGCAGCTCTCACCTGTGCATCTGTGATCTCAGGAAGGCTACACTCTGTTGGGATAGACATTTGCTCTTTTGGGGGGGAAGGGGGGAGTTTGCACTGAACCTTTCTGCCAGGATGTTGACAATGTCTGTGGGTTCAGTGTATTTTTTGTCATTTTGCACTAACTCAGAGCATATCTCGGAGTTCCCTCCCAGGTTTCTGACATAACTAAAGAAGGCCTTGTGATTATCTTTAGTGTCTTGTGCAATTTTTCTTTCGAAGCTGGCCTTAGATGATTTTATGAGGGATTGTAGTTTCTTGCTAGTACTGATCAGTGATGCCTTCCCTTTTTGGGATTTTGCTCTGTCATGTAGTAGCTTTCTCCTTCTGTTGTATAGCTTATTTATGGCCGGGGTCCACCAGACACATCTTCTGCCTGTGGAGGAGTGAGTCTTGGTTTTATTTGGGATAGCATGCTCCATGCACTCCTGTAGGTGTCCATAGAATGCTTTTGTAAAGGATTCTGCATTTTGGGCCATATTTTCCACTGGCCCGGGGGCTTTGAAGGATTCCACCTCAGTTTTGAGAAGTGTGAAGCTTGCTTTTGAGAAGTTCTTCCCCATGGTTTCCTTGGCTAGGGGTGGGGATGGAATATGGATGTCCAGTGAGATTTGTTTATGGTCTGATCTTACCAATGAGGGGTATACCTCTGGTGTGGAACATAGAGACCCCATGTTGGTGATGACCAGATCCAATATGCTTTCCCCTCTTGTGGGAGTGGTGACCAGTTGTTCCATAGCATTTGAGTTTATAAATTCTAGGAACCGTTGGGCGAGGATGTTTGGGCTTGAGTAGTTTTCCCAATCGATGTTTGGGTAGTTGAAGTCACCCAACATAATAGTGTTTGGAGAGACCTTCATATTCTCCAGTGTTCTCAGGAAAGCCGAGAGAGGTTCCTGTGTTTGGGAAGGTGGTCTGTAGCAGGCTACAAACTGAAAGGCAGTTTTGCCCACTGTTAGTTGCACATGGATGGTCTCCGATGCTTCGTGCAGTGCCACTAACCTGGAGGTGTGGGTATATTTGATAAATATGGATACTCCCCCTCCTTTTGCAGTTCAGTCCGAGTTTTGGGGCCGGAAAGCATGGTATGAAGTATAACCTGATATTGCTGGGGTGCTCTCGGGAGCCTTGAACCAGGTTTCTGTTACGACACAGATATTGATATTCTCCATACTGAGGAGAGTCTCGAGTGCGTGCATCTTGAGGTTTAGATTTCTGGTGTTGAGCAGCATTACCCTTAGTTTTTTTTTTTCTTTGTGTTGTCTATGGGGGTGGGTTTATCTTTTGCACCTTGCCTAAAAAAGGCACTATGGGCGAGGCAAGAGCCTGTGCCAGTATTCGAAAACCGAGGGTTGACAGGTGCAAGCCGTCCCTAGCAAAGCAACGCGGCTTGTCGATCATGTCATCCCCGGCTGAGAGACACTGGATCTCCTTTGAATGACACCAATACTTTAGCCAATTGTTAACATTTTTCATTTTGTCTTTGTACTGTGGCATCATTCTTGGTGAGGGTAAGATGCTACTCAAGGTCAGCATCATACCAGCCTGGGCTACATGATCAAAGAGCTCCTGTACGTCTTTTTTCATGTAGTCCAGGGAGGTATGTCTCAGGTCATTCACACCAGCATGGACAATGACGGAGTCATATTTGTACTTGCTTTGGAGTGACCTGAGTGCTTGTGTTATGTGGCGGATCCTGGCACCCGACAGGCAGCTTACAGTGACCTTCTCCTTGTTCAGCCTGGTGAGTGGGACATCAATGTGTCTAACAATCAAGTCACCTATTACAAGTGTATTAGGTGTGTTGTTTAGCCTTAAGGGCTGTGACTGTGTGGCACACTGACTTTGTGAGCTATGTGCTACATGGATATTATTTTGTGGTAGGTGTTGCTTGGATGTCTGCTTTGGAGGTCTATGCTGCTTAGGCAGATTTTTATTTAGAGCCTCCAAGTATGTTTTTGTGTGTTTATGTGTTTGATTTGCTGATGCGATAGGTCTATGTGAGACTGGATTTGTGGTGTGTGTGGTTACCTTCTCCTCCTGACAGGCTGTGCCAGTTCTGGGTTGAGAGAGGTTAGCCTCCAGTTTGGCTATATAGTTGCATCTCTCACATAGATTTGAGCTTATTGGGAGGAGGAGAGGGTGGTCTGTATACATAAGGCAGTTGTAACATTGCCTCAAGATTCCCAGATTCACCAGCTGGACTGGAGAGTAAACTCAAAATTGACCTTTGGACATGCCTGAATAATATAGGGAACTACTTATTGACTGATCAGAAAGAACCAATAGGGAGCAAGTGTTTAGAAGGAGTATAAGAGGATGTAGTGCTTTAGTTTGTGTTTACCTATGAGATTACTTATATGAGCAAGTGCAGGGCTTTAGAATGAAAATAGAGTGCTTAATTAGAGATTTAGAGCAGTTCTAAGGGAAAAAGTGAAGAGCAGACTTTGTGGAGCCGGGAATAGTTTAAACCTGTTTAAGCGGCGATGCCCAACACTGCTCTGAGCGCAACACTGGGCAAAAAGAGAGTTGCAGGGTTTTAAGAGAGAGAGAGAGATCAAGTAGTTTGGAATTGACCCAAAATGGCGAATAAAACTACAGCTTCTAGGCAGTAACCACTCCTACAGGGACAGGTAGGCTGCTCAGTGTTAACCACTGCCACTGGTGAACACAGAGACTTTCCTTTAGCCCAAGCAAGCACTGACCTCCAAGAAACTTACAAACAGTTCAGAACAGCAAATCTGTAACTGAACTTTCTTAAATTTCAGAAAGTGGGGAAAAAGCAAGATTTTTTGTTTTTTGTTTTGTTTTAGTTTAAAGGTAGCAGAGATACACAAGTAGCAAAATATTCACAACAGTGCAATAAATGACCCCACACTTGAGTGCTAGGCCAAAGTCAGGTAAAATGCAATTTTAAGAGAAAAACACGATTTTAAATTAAGTGCAACACAGGAAATGCAGTAAACAGGCTCTAGATGTGTTCTAAATACTGTTTCTAATACGGATATAAACTTTAGCAAGCCGGAAAATGCCAAAAGTAGGCGGCAAAGCAGTAATTCTAAACAAAAAACCAGAAGAAAATACTTAAAATCTCAAAAGTGGCTCCTTTCTTTTCTCAGCGTTTTCTCCCCTTGGTAGGTGCTTCAGCAACAACTAACAAGCCTGGAAAGACACCAAAACCATGAGGCAGCAGGGTTTTAAGAGAGAGAGAGAGATCAAGGAGTTTGGAATTGACCCCAAATGACACTTTCTTGTGTGTTTGTGTTGTTTACATGTTGCAGTGACAGTGCTTGCTGTCAACATCTTGTAAGCATATCCAGTATAAGTATGAAGTAAATGTGCTCAGTTTGCAAACAGTTATCTTACACCACTGCAGTGTCATTAGATCTGTATAATCATTTGTGACTTGTGTATTTTGAGTGTTATTAAATTAATGTTTATGATGTACATCTATATAAAACACATGCTTCTCTAATGCATGTTTAAAGGTAATATGCCCCATTCATGGATGTCCAGTGACAGTGAATCATAAAACATGCCCCTTTGTGCTGTGCATGACACATCAGTTGTACAGATCATACCTTCTTTATACAGGATGAAATGGAGGTGACAGCAATACAGTCTGTGATCACAAATACATTCCCTGTGTATACATATTAGATTTAATAACTGCAGTATATGCAAATAACCTCTAATGTATCCACTGCCTTTCCTAACTTAACTTTATCTCAATTTTTCATATTTTCATGTTATCAACATTAATATCACATTTACTCCCCTTTCTTATAACATTACATTGTCCCTCTCACATCCATTGCTAGCATGTCTGTTTTTAGTTATGTACATGGATAAACAATTGGAAACAAGATTATTTATTATTGCCATCAATATGCATGTCTGTCTGTTGAAAGTGTTTCTTTGTGACATCATCACATCTAAATGAATTAAATTAGTTCATTTTTTTCCATTTACAGCCCCCTAGTACTTATGTCAGCACTATTAACATTGTATTCTGTGTATATTTTCCCAGTTTCATGTCCCTTGCATCTAACATCTTATAATCCATTCTCCATTGCTTCATATAAGCTATCCACATGTCCTCACATAATAGGTTTCCCAGCAGGCAAGAAGTTTTGTTTACATTGTGTGCTTATACTTCCTAGCACTACTTATTGGCTGCCAACACTGCTACTGGCCACAAAATGGTACTTGTAAACATGTAAGCTCATACATGCATATTCAAAGGGCATTGCTGCTTATCGTGCTGATGTGCTGTAATTGTGTAGGCTTTGAGCAAGGCCTACACAACTGTTAATAAATCTCTGGGAATGTTTTTTATCTAGTATTGACAAAGAGCATGTTTTATCTTACACTTCATCCATCATTGTTATTATTTAAAAAAAATGTTAAAAACAAATCAGATAGGCGCATAAAATAAACCCATGTTTTTTCACAATTCAACTACTAATGAAATGTTAGTCTTAAAGAAGTCAGGATGATGTAATCTGACAAAGCAGATGGGGAGGTGTTTTAATGGATAACATTGATTATTCTCATAAAATGACTCAGATTGTAGATAAAAAAATGTTTTAGGAAAGAATTTCTATGAATTAAATTAATATTCCATATCAGAAAATAGATAATTACTTATTTGATTTTTTAACTCAGGCATTCATTACCAAGAGTATATTTGATTTTATGACTGTTCCAAACTATTCTACCTTCAGTCTTTTGAATTATGAAGTGGATAACAATAGTGCGGGTTCTTCACTTAGATTAATTGTATCAATATGTTGCAATAAAACAGAAACTATTGCCATTTTTATTGACAATAAGCGGAAATGTATATTTGACAACAGAAAATGAATTTTAAAAACTCCTCGCCCTTCCTATATAAATCAAATTCTATCTTATTTGACACAAATGTTTTATTTGCTACAGTAGATTTGGTTAATTTATTTAATGTTATACCATATACAGTAGGTTTGGGAATGGTTTTAGGCGCTCTAAGAGATGGTGAAAAGTTTACAAATGGCAATGCTATTTTATTATTTGACATTTTGGAAATGGTATTGAAAAAGAACTTCATGCTTTTTTAAGGGGTAATTCTTCCATTAAGTGGCCAGTGTCACCATGTGTATGGTATGCACCCTTGTCTATGCAAATGCTGTGATGGCATCCTGGATCATTTATGTCAAAGTTTTAACTCCTTATTACAGACTGTTGGATGATATTTTTTTTATTTTATATTGTGGTGATCTGATTTTTTTTTTAATTTTTGTCTCAAATTAATCAGAATGCATTATTTTTAAACTTTAATTCACAGCAAAGCTTTGATAGCACCGATTATTTAGATGTTGCAGTAGAAAAGGACATAAACCAGCAATGTAGGTAAACCATCTTTCATATGTCTATATTCTTTATTATTATGTTCATTATCATGGTTGCCATCCCACCCCCAGAGGAAAAACATTGTCAAGGGGTAAATGGTATACCTGAATGGAACAATTAATGATGATGACAACTTAATAGCAGAAATTAATTTTTTGAGAAAAAAATGGTTCTGTCCAGTGGCTACCCAAACCACTTACTTAATGAAATTAATAAAGAGATTTCAAAAGGCAGATCAATTAAATTTAGCCCTGTTTTGGGCAAGGCTGTTTTCAGAATCACTACAAATAATTATTTGCAAAATAAGTCCCAAGTCTCAGTCAATCTCTATAAAGAGAAAGATTTTAAAATTAGATCTATTATTAAAATGACTTCCGATGTTTGTTTTACTAATGATTTTAAAAATAAATGGTGGGGGGCCCATGTATTGAATTTAATGAGGGAAGCCATATTAAAAGGTGACTTGAAAATGTTTTTGCAGGGGGGCAAGCCATCCAACACCTCCAATGTGGGGGGCTGTGCCCCCCACACTCCCTGCAAATTATATATACCAACTTCAAAATCGCAGTACACTGAGGAAAAGGGCAAATTTCTGATCTGCTCTGTACCACAATCTCCATTCAATAGCTTCTAGTTTTCAAAAATGTAATCAGATCATATAGACCATATGAATTTTGAGTTTCTGATAACTTTATCAACTAGATAAGATGCAGCATGGTTAGCTAATGGGTACTTGGGAAATCACCTTTAAAAATAAAAACGGGTTTGCCAATTAAGACTGAATGCAGCTATGCCACCAGGTATTAATGTTATATCGTGTGCATTCTCAAACTGAGACTGGGAAAGTTATAGCAGATTCATAAATTCTCTGGTATTTTTGACTAAATTTGTCTTATATTATTAGTTATTTTAAAATGGTTATTTTTAACAGTTATTCACAAAAGTGATTGTTTACAATTATTTGTAAGTTGTATATTATATATTACTGTATATATTTTTATTATTTCTATTCAAATAGGCATTTGTGTGTTTACTATTTTACTTAATCATGATATCATTTTATTTTAAAGAAGTCTGTGTTCTTTGAATGAGGCAAAAACACCAAATCAGTCTACTAAGGGTTGTTTGATTACATCTGGCCATTTTCACATCTTTGTTGTTTTTTAGCTGAAGTTATGTGAGTGTTCTATGTCTGGTATGGTTAGTAATTATAGTTCACCTGTGGAAAATAAATAAACTAATTAATCAATATTCTTTCTCCAAAATGCCTGTGTATATCAACTATCTTGGTCTAATGGTTTCTCATTGCTTCCCACTTTTATCAAATCTATTATTATTTTTTATTTTCTTCACTTACTTTACTGTCTTAACTTATTGCCTTTAGTCCCATTTTTCATCTCATCTATTCCCTAACATCCCTCCTAATAATTACTAGCATATCCTATGTTCTGTTTTATTACCTGCCTAATGAAAACAAGTAATAAAGTATCTTTTCACTGCATTTAAATGAATATCATTTTTGTATTGCATATTTTGAAAATAAATGCAGAAACAGCCCAAAACACTTCATGGCACAGCCAAAGGGTAAAAAAGAAGATCAAAGAGCTAATTATGTTGAAGAAATAGAGAAGACTTGGCATACAATGACGTACTGATTAAGGGATTATTCTGTCATTATCTGCTGGGTCTTTTGGCTTTTTCAACATTATATTTTGATAACAATTTATTGCATTTCATGACTTGTGTTTGATTTAAAGTATATTCTATTCTGCTGGTTCATAGTCATGGGTTAAACCTAATAAATATCAATAAGGATCAGTGTCTTATCCCAGATAATAAAAAATAAATAAATACATAAATAAACTGATAGACACAGAGATAAAGAAATAAATATATAACTATATATATAAATACAGGTTGTGGATAACTAAATCCTCAAAGCTAAATCAAACTGAGTGTAAGAATAGTCTAGGGATATACTGTTCTCCTTGATTACAAGGACTCAGAATGCTAGAGAAGGGAGGGCATGCATGGTTAAGAGGGTCAACAACATAACTCGTGACATAGAATATTTGCAGAGTGCTCCCACTATGTAAGGGGCTTTGAAAAATTTCTAAGCTAGCCAGGACACAGGAGTACTATTATGAGAGGAGACTAAATTATAGTTTATTTGACAATATGGAATTCAGGGAAATTCCTAGAAGTGGAACATGATGACATGGAGTGCAAACATGACTATTCTAAGCAGTGAGGGGATGGAAAGATTAAAAATATGATTAAGATTAAACAGAATGATTAAGAAAGATCATTTGGAAAAAATAAGATTAAGGATATGTTATGGAGACTGGGATGCTAATATGGCCTTTATAAAAATGAAAGAAAGTTTTGTAATCAATTTTTTGAGGCCAGTTTCATAAAGTATGTTTAATGTTATTAATTTTCATGCTGCTCAGTGAGCCCTGTCCTTTATTTTACTGTGGAAATATCAACTGCAAATTAATTTATCCTGAATAAGTATCTATTGTGGATTTCTTTGCTGTACCACATGATAGCTTATTCCTGCTCTCTAAATTTTAGTTAGCACTGCTCCAAGCAACAATAAATTGTGGTGAAGTTATACTCAGGGAACTGATTCCGAAATGTACTAGGCATATTACTGAATATTGATGCATGAGATTCTTGAAGTGCTTCATAAGCTTATTGGCTATCAATGGAAATATTTTAAGGCGAACTACAGCAAAATAAATAAAGTTTTATCCATAAAATAGATGTCAAAAAGCTATGTGGTAAGTCTGGAGTCTTACGGTGCAGTGCTGACTCTTAGTATACACTGATTCATGTTTCCTGTATCTTTTTTGTGAACCATTTATTGGACCTTGGGATGAGTTGAACACATAGTTTGGGCCGTTCATACCAGAAGTGACAACGTGGAGTAAACAATCGCAAGCGTAGCTGTGGTGTGAGATGATTGTCACTTACTTCCGTGTTCTCCATAATAAATTGTTCTACATTTGGAGGTATTTGATTCTGATGAAGTCTCTGGATAAGAGATGAAAGCGCTTAATCCAATATCTTTTGTGCTGTGTGTTTTTTAATAAACTGTTGAAGCGAACGGCTGAGACTTGTGGATTTTTGAATTGGACAGCCTCTATTGGATGACTACCTGAAATTCATCATTTAGTGCAGTGTGTATTTTTTGTGGATTATAAATTGAACACTCACAACTTGCAGTGAGTTGCATGCTGTGTATGTTTAGGTCCCAAAAAGTAACTGAATCAAAACTGGTCATTCTTACTTGATGTTAGTTATAAGTATCCTGTATTGCCAAGTATTTTTATAACTCATTCCCCTCTGGCTCATCAGACAAAGCCAATTTAGCAATGCCCTGACACTTTGCTTTAGCAGCCCTAATATTGTCTTTACTCATAAATACCAAAATTTAAAAACACTAGTCTGACCTTGTGTAGGAAATGACTTCTATACACTATAAATTAATTAATAATAGGTATTCCTCTAATTTTCTCAACAGATTCATAGGTTCATAGGTGTGTACTAGGCTAATTGCCCTGGAGCCTTTACAAGCCAAGCCCATAGAAGTGCCCTGGCATTGTGCCACCCATCATTAGTTCCTAGTGCCTCTATCAAGTAGAGCCACTGGAGTGATCCCCTGGGTGAACTTTCTATTTCCTATCCTCTCATCAAGATTTCTCTTGAAGTGGGCTAGTGAGGTGCTCTGCTTGACATGTATGGGAAGTCTATTCCAGAGCATGGGCAGTCTCTTTGAACCTGTCCCTCCAGCATGTTCTGTTGATAGTGGTAATGAGGTTGAGGTCTTTGGAGCATGTGGTGTGGTGGGACTGGGATTTCTTTAGATGTAACATTTATAGCAGAGCTGGGTCAGACATGGCTTTGTAAGTCAAGCACTGATTTCCTCTTAGTAGATGATATGAGACAGAAAATAGCTGGAGTTTTTTGAGTCTGTCCATGTAGGACATGTGTTTAAGGCCTAAGATCCTCTTCATGAGGTACTTTTGTGGCCTCTCCAGCTGTTGCAGGTGTCTAGTGAGGTACATGCCAAATGGGGCATTATACTCAATGACTGGTCTAATGAGGGAAGAGTAGAGAGAAATGATGACCTCTTTCTTCCTGGATGCAAAAACCTTGGTAATGAGATGTGCTACATAGAAGGACTTTCTGACCACAATGGTAATGTGGTGTTTGAAGGAGAGGTTGCTGTCAGCCTGTATCCCGAGATTTCTTATAATGCCTTCAGTGTTCAGTGGGCTCCCTTTGATGTGGCAATTAGTGGGAACTGAGTTTTTCCGAAAGTGGATGATGACACATTTTTTGGTATTAATCTTAAGGCCATGGTTTTGACACCAGTCATTAGTCTCAGTGAGGCCTTTCTGTAGGATGCCTGCATCACTTGGGGAGTTAATAATGGCTCCCAGCTTGCAGTCGTCTGTGAATTTGGTCAGCCAGAGTCCCTCGATGTTCACCTGGACTTCTGAGAATTAGATGCCAAACAGGCGAGGACCCAGGACCGATCCCTGTGGGACTCCACTCATGATTGTTCAGCAGTTTGACTTGGAGTCTGCTACTTTTTCAACCCGCCTAATGATATAGGGGTTGGTGTCTAGTTTGGTGAGTTTATCATTAATTCCTGAGTGAGGAATGGTATCAAAGGCCTTTGCCAAATTGAGGTAGGCTGTATGAACTGCCTTACCTTCATCCACCACTCATCCACCACTCTGGTGACTGACTCATAAAAGTCAACCAGGTTGAGCAGGCATAGTCTACCTTTCACAAAACCAAATTGCATGGGATCTAGAGTTTGGAGATTCCCTATATCCGTGTTAATTAGGTCCATGATTATGCGCTCCATATCCTTACATATCAGACTCGTCAGCCTAATGGGGTTATAATTTCCAGGCTATGTATTCAGTCCTCTATGGAGAGGGATGACTGTAGCAGTGTGCCATTCAGTAGGACAAAGTCTGAAGTGAGGCTGTGAGTGAACAGAACACCCAGATGTGGTGCCTGTTCACTTTTCAATTCATGCAGAAAGCAGCCAGGAATATTGTCAGGTCCCACTGAAGCTGTATACTTGGCCTTAGATAATGCAGTTTTAACCTGTGCTGCAGCAATGCAGGGTGCCTGGCATACTTCTGGTATTGAGATAGATCCTTTGGGGGGGGGGGGGGCTAAAGTTGGCACTAAATCTGTTGGCCAGTATGTTGGCAATATCTGTTGGCTCAGTTTAGGAGGTACCATTGTGCAGTAACTCAGAGCAAATCTGGGTATTGCCATGGAGATTCTTGATATAACTAAAGAAGGCTTTGTGGTTGTTTTTAGTTTCTGCCACAATTCTGCCTTTATAGCTAACTTTGGAGGTTTTGATGAGGGATCTCAACTTTTTGTTGAGGCTAATAAGGGAATTTTTCCAGTATTGGGACTTCACCTTTTTCCCACAACAGTTTCTTCCTTCTGTTGTAGAGTTTATTAATGGCAAGGGACCACCAGACTGGCTTCCTTTTTTTGGAGGAGAGCATCTTGGTTCTGTTGGGTATGGCTAGTTCCATGCATTTATGTATGTGTTTGTACAATGCATTGGTGTATGATTCAGCAGTCATGCATCTATTTTCCATTGGCATAGGTGCCGTGAAGTTAGCCACTTCTGTTTTTAGAAGTCCAAAGTCAGCTTTGGAGAAGTTTTTCATGGTGGATACCTTTGTGGGGGTTGTGGACGAGCTGTGGATTTCCATGGTGATTAGTTTGTGGTCGGATCTAATCAGGGAGGAATTGACTATTGGTGTAGAGCAACAATTGCCCATGTTAGTAATAACCAGGTCAAGGATGTTGCTTACTCTAGTGGGGGTAAGAATGAGCTGGTCCAGGACATCGGAACTTGATAAATACCAGAAAGCATTGGGCCAGAGCATTGGTGCTTGAGTAGTTTTTCCAATTGATGGGGGGGTAGTTGAAGTCTCCTAGTATGAGAGTGTTGGGTTGGACCTTGATAGATTCCAGGGTGCTTAGACATGTGGAGTGAGAGTCTAGGGACATTGTTGGGGACCTATAGCAGGCTATGACCTGGATTGCAGTCTTACCCAATGTTAGTTACACCTGAAGTATCTCAGATGCATTATGCTGGACTACTAATCTGGAGGTGTGCATATTCTTTATGAATATGGAGACACCAGCTTTGGTCCATGTTTTGGGGCCAAAAGGTGTGGAATGAGTTATAGCCTGGTAGAGCAGGGGTGCTTTCTGCCACTTTAAACTAGGTGTTCGTTACAGCACAAATGCCGATGTTCTCCACTTTGAGGAGTGCTTCGAGCAAGTGCATCTTGAGATTTAAACTTCTATTGTTGAGCAGCATGACCATCAGAGTGCATTTATTTATAGCTGTTATGGTGGCAATTTGCTCTTTGTAACACTGCCTAAAAAAGGCACTATAAAAGTGGCAAGAGTCTTAGCCAGTACCCGGAAACCTAGGGGTGACAGATGCAAACAATCTCTGCCAAAGCATCGAGGTCTGACAATCATGTCATCCCAAGCAGACAGATACTGAATCCCCTTAGAATGACACCAGAAACTTAATCAATTGTTGAAGTTAATCATTTTTTTTGTTTGTACTGCGGTATCATTCTGGGTGATGATAGGATACTGCTCAGGGCTAGTGTCATACCTGTCTAGGCCACATAATTCAAGAGCTCCACCATGTCTCTTTTCATGTAGTCCAGGGAGGTGCATCTCAGGTCATTCACACCCACATGGACAATGACAGAGTCATACTTGTACTTGTTGTGGAGTGACCTGAGTACGTGTGTTATGTATCAGATTCTGGCACCTGATAGACAGATGATTGTTACCTTCTCCTCATTCAACCTAGTGAGTGGGACATCTGTGTGCCTCACTATTGATTCACCTATTATTAGTGTATTGGGCAAGGTGTTTAGCTTTAGTGGCTTAGGTTGAGGGGTACACTGTGGAGGTGAGCTATGTGTCCTGTGGTTTGTGCTGTGTTGTGGTGGTCGAGTATGTTTCTGTCTTGAAACATGAGATCAACTCTCAGCTTGCTTTTGATAATAGTACATATACCACATATCCTTAAGTTCAGATTTTACAACAAATAGTCACAAATCAAATGTCTTACTTGGATTAATATAATAGAATTGCTTAGTACTACAATAATCATATAATTTCTCTACTTTTCGTAAAGACACTTACAAAACTGTGAGGGTTCATCTTCCTGTGAGGATCAGATGTCACCACATAATATACTTAATTTATTATTTTCAAATTTTGGTATGTATTTCATGTCTTGGAGAAAATATATATCATAATCGTCTTTAAAAATCCTTTGTAAAATAGAATACCTTCCCAAAGGAGTTTTAATAGTGTTTAACTTAAGGTTAAACATTTCAAATTCACTTTTTAGCTTTTATAAGGTTTTTAACATTCTTTTACTCCTGCTTAACATTTTTAATGGACTAAGCTTTTCTTTTATCTTCATCACTGCTTGTTCTAGAATAATTTTTTTTCAAAAGTAGACTGTAAAACAGATAATCTATTATTAGTTTTTATTTTTTCATATTATTTTCTATGAAACTATCCTTAATTTCAACACCCAGTTCTTTTTCACAGATAGCAAGACAGTACACCCAAAAATGTCTTATGTATTGGCACTTATATACTATTTGATATAGTGTACTCTTACATGCTACTTTCCCCACAACCCCGGCAACTTTTCCTTACACAATCTTTGATAATACACTCTTTCACCACAAAAAGTACAGTTACACGGCCAGATTTAGTAAAGCCTATACCGTCCATTTACATCATGTGTGCATCACTGCACAATGCACACATGGTAGTGCATTGTTTTGGATTCAATAAGCAGCTTTACATTTTGTGTAGAGCCATGCACAGCTGCACAAACAAGGTATACACCATGGAATGCAGATTACACCATAAGTGGCTGAATTGTATACTAATCAACCAATCCAAGATGGGGGACCTATTCAGCTGTAGTTGCTTTAATTCATGCATATGTGTAACAGATTGAAGTCTATGCTGCTGCCGCTCCTAATAGACCATGCCCAAGAAGGACAAGAGTTTTTAGACCCTGGTAACATATTACAATCCACATGTTGTGGAAAATTTAGAGCACTACAGAGTGGATATAGGCAGACTACAGGAACTTTGTAATCTCTGTCATCCTCAACTCACTGCCAGGGCAATTAGAATTGCTGAACCCCACATACTTGGCTCTGTGTATTTGATGTAAACATAGTGCAAACACTCCCTCAGTGTTTATTTTTAATGGATTGCAATTGAGAATGAATAATGGTAGGGATGCCCTGCATCCAGTGTGTGTGTGTGTGTGTGTGTGTGTGAGGTTAGACTTACAAAGTGTTAGATGTAATTTTGTCAAGGTTGAAAATGTAAGTAAGCAGCACACAATTCACAGGTTCTGTTCATTGACATCCAACCCGCCCCGCAGACCTCCAAACCATCCTGAATTACTCGGGTTTTACCGAGTTTTGGGGTTCCAATAATGGGGTGCCACGATTCCCAAGTGGCACCCCTTCATTTACGATTTTTTCATCTTATTTTTTAAATTTTTCGCTTTTGGAGCTGACGTCATCACATGCGCGATGACGTCAGCACGGTCAGCTCCGTCAGCCTGTCGGAATCAAGACATGCGCGTGCGTCTGTTTGAATACTTTAGGCAGGTTAGAAGTGAACTTGGAAGCATGGAGGGTGCTTTTACTGGATATTGGAAGCTTTTTATGAACTGCAGTCCAAGTGAAGGACTGCTATGCTTTGCTGCCTTGGATTAGCTTTTTGATCACCGCTCGATGCTCGTTGGGTTGGGGTAAGCTAAGCCCAGATGACGGGAACTATGTTATGCTTTGCTGGAATGATTCCTCCCTTTTTTTTTTAGACAGTGTTGGTTAACATTTTTGCTCATCGGGGTAGGTACTTTAGCTCGCTTGTACTTGCTGCATCCATTTGAGTAGATGAACGACTGATTTATGTTTTTGGGAAGTTGGTGACTCCATTCCCATTCACAGCATGCTAGGTTTATAAATTAGCTGCTTGATGTGGATATGGTGGTAAAGGTTCATTTATGAAAGGTGTTTTAGAAGAAGAAAACATTTGTTTTTGCCTAACTGATATGATGCAGTTCTGGTAGAGAGATGGAACCTTCCACTAAACACACACACACCTGTTTTTTTGTGTGATTTTTTTTCATTTAATGCTGCATCCATTTGAGTAGATGAACGACAGATTTATGTTTTTGGGAAGTTGGTGACTCCATTCACAGCATGCTAAGTAGGTTTATAAATCAGCTGCTTGATGTGGATATGGTGGTAAAGTTTCATTCTTTATGGCCTTATAAAAAGTAAATTGTCCAAATAACATTTCACAAAGATGCAGACTATGCTTCCTACATTGCCTTTTGAAAATAACAAGCAGTAGATTGTTTGCTCATTTTAAGGAAACCTTACACATGTATGTTTTCCAGATAGTTGGATTTCATTTTTGCTAATAAATGCACTGTTGACAGTAACATTTTGTTTATTCATAACCCTTTGCACAGCACTCTTATTTTAGAGATGCAGCTGCAGTCTTGGATATTATAAAATCTTTTTCTAATGTGTGAGAAAACATTCTTATGAAGCTCATCATCACCATTGCTATCATTGTCCAAGTCATTGCTATAACCATTATCTAAAAATATTTCAGTTTAGTGTAACTGACAGGTTTGCCATTAAGTATCTTTGAAACTAATTGTTGAAATCAGTTCATAAGTAATTCCTTGGACTGTAGATACATTTTAAAATTCAATAGTTGTTCTTGAAGTATATAATGACCTACAGACAGGGATACTGTGAAAGGAAAATATCTGATGAACAAGCATGGATTAAAGAATCCTCATCAGATCTATGTAAGAACGCAATGTTTTCAAAACAACTGTTTTTGTATACATTTTGTGAGTGTAGGAATTATGAGTATAACAGATGAGGACCTGTTGAGAGGTGTGCAGGAAATCAGTGCAAATATTTTCCATAAGAACTTAATATTAATGTACTTCTGCTGTCAATGTTGTTGGTATTATTTTTTTGGGTCCGTGTAATGCTCAGATCTAGTGATAATTACTGGAAATACAGTTTGGATGTTAAAAAAAAACAATCAATACAAGTTATTATCTAATGAGCGCACATCTTGTTGCTTCTCTCAAATCATTCATGGCTGCAACAGTCTCGAACAGCAGTGCAAAACTCAGTCACAGTTAACAGGTGACACAAACTTGCATTCCCTTCTTGCTCCAATCTTGAGAAATCCTGCACATTCAAAAAACTCTCAAAACCATGTATACCTCTTTATGGATGGCTAACCTCCCAGTCCTAATGATAATACAACATACTGCTAGGAACTCCAAAAATCTAACTGTCAGAATAATTAGTGTACATGTGTGTGTGTGTGTGTGTGTGTGTGTGTGTGTGTGTGTGTGTGTGTGTGTGTGTGTGTGTGTGTGTGTGTGTGTGTGTGTGTGTGCATGTAGGTATGGTGAGAACTGAATTCACTACATGATAGCCATTTAAGTTTTAGTCTGTCTTTCAAGAAGCTGATGATTTGGCATAGGGGTATGTTGTTCTGACTGTAGTGCACAGGATTGTTTTGGGTTCAAGATTTGGCAGTGAAAAATGCATGGTGATAACCTATTTTATTCTAGCAACTTTCCAAAGTTATGCAAGCAGTGATTATAATGTCTCTAGTTTTTGCCCTTTTGTCCCCCCTCCCAAAAAAAAATAAAATTGAAAATAAGTGCAAGAAGCTGTGCAAGATGCATATGACTTACACTACTGTCATTCTATTTATAGATTTACACTTTTATGATGGAAATGTTCTTAACTGGGCAGCTTTTGTCATTATTGGCTCATGCATTTTGTTTCATTGCCTACTGGAAAAATGTTCAAACTATAAATTTAAAATGTGCTTTAACTTAAATCTAACAAGTGTGCTGTATTATACAAGGAATATAATTTAATAAAGTCAGGAAGGTGTATCAAAGAATGCATGCACGTTTCTTGTTTTGTGTGCAAGGGGCCTATGTTTTGAAAACAGCCCAAAGGTAATCTTGATCCACCACTGACCAGATGCATTTTCTTTGGATGTGGTTGGGTTTCAATGCTGTTTCAATGAATGTGAGTTTCAAGGGCAGAGCAGTTTTAAGCCAAGTCTGTTTTCATTGTGAGACAGTATTGCTTTGTCTATCTGATGCCTATTTGTGTTTGTGCATTGTGCTATAAAATGTAAAAATAAAATCCAAATAATCAATGTAGAAGTAAATCAGTATGCACACATTAGTGTTTATGGTAAATGGGATGAACTAGCCAGATCATGGGACATAGGAATGGCTGCAGGGAGACTCTGGTTCCATATTTTGGTTGTCTGTTCTTCAGTTTGTGTTCAGAAAACAACACATTTTATGAAAGTTGTTATCCCACAATTCCAGTGGAGTGGGTGGGGTTATGTAATTATGTACGCAAATTTTATGTTAATCAGCGTACAGATTTGTACCTATTTTTCATGGGCCTTGTCCAGATTTTTGATGATTCCAGGTTGAGAGGTATGCCTGCCCCTTCATTTGTTGGAAACTGCATTTTATATTACTGCCATTTAATATCCTCACACAGTTTAGGGACAATGATATAGAATGGCTTACATACTGCATATCTCAGATTATTGGGAAGATAAGAGAAAAATGACCAACAAACACAGACAGGTAAGACAGAGCTGCATGTTTGCAAGCAATACTCATAACTGGTTGTGTGCTCACTCAGTGCATTTCATCCACAATTAATAAATGTACAAGTAACTGTTATATGGTTTCATATTACTATAGATGATGTTGCAGTTGGTTGCATGCAGAATGATTTCAGATGCATGCTGCAAAGGCATTGTGTGTCAAAGAGAGATAAGTCACCTTTACTTTGTCCTGAATATTCATCGGAGTGCGGTCAAATCTAGACCTATGTGGAAATATTGCATGTGTACTAACATTTTGTAGTGTGCTTGTCATGGATTGCTCTTCCTCATTTCAACTACTTTTCCCTTTTTTTTGTACAACTTAGCGTAAACATGGGAAACAGAGCAAAATGAATGTCAGGTTTGGTTGTGCTTATCTCATTATTGTAAAACATGGCAGTGCACAAACCGGACTAGTGGGGGCCCAGGAAGCAGCCAAAACACCTGAACACCTGCAAGAAGGATGTCTGTAAAAGAGCAAAGGTCAAAAACAATACATTCACTTTTCCATCTCAATACTGTGCTTAGCGGCATTGGTCGGCTGTTAGCAAGGTTTCCCAACAGCTGCAGCCACCAAAAACTTGCAGGCAAGAGTCAGACAGTCCATAACTGAAACTGGATATATTCAATTAATTCTGTTGGTCACTGAGCAAACATGCTAAGTGGGATTGTGCAGCAGTTAAGACAGAGACCTTAAGAATGATTAGGAAATTAGGAAATGTCATGAAACTAATCCTATGGAAGCAAGTGTACGTCTAGGACTGGAGTACAGATGGTCCTGTGTTATAGTACAGGGTATGCAGCCTATTTTTACTGTTGTGATAGTACAGTCTATAGCAATGAACTGAAAAATAGACAAGTGTTATTTCAACATTCTTGTGGCCACAGGTGTAAGAGTAGGACAGCTGTACACATGGTCATACACATGGTCATGGTTTCTAATACAGGATATTCCATAAAATGTTACTGTTGTTCCACTTATCGTTATATTCACTGTCACTTATAACACTTTAAATAGGTGAGCTGATATGAATTATATGTATGAGGGATGACACACCGTTATTGTGTTTTCAGATGTATGACTGAGGGTACACTATCACCTTTATTTTTGTAAGTATATGTCTGATATTTGGACTTGCATGGCCTTCACAATTACATAATACACATACACAACTGGAACTATATCCAGTAAACTTGTCAGGTCACACACATACATGTGTAACAGCTCAAACTGTCACCTGCATTTATGTATGATTTCTGAGTATGTCTGAGCAGCAATTTTTATGTGGTAAAAATGAAAAGTCAATGCTGTAGAAGAAAATATTGTGTCTCTTATACCTGGGTTAGACTCCTACAGTGTAAAAATCAATTTTCCTCAGTGTATAGAGGCAAAAACAAATGTGTCAGGTCATTACATTTATGCCCTCAATGCATGTCTGCAAACTTAACTCAACTAATAGCTACCTTCCCATTTCCAATATATATGTTTTGGCTACATCAATAGACACCCATCAAAATAAGGCCACATGTCAGATTAACCTTCCAATTTCATTTATTTAATTCCTACCTGATTGGCACTGCTGCTGTCCTCTCAACATCATGCAAATACAATAGGCATCATTGCTTGGGTTTGTGCACTATGAGTAAATGTGATACTAGAATTGCTGGGAAAGCATCACTTTCCATTGCTCTAGATTGGCTGGTACACATGGCTGGCATTAGAATGGAAGGTGCTAGGTTTAGGTCACAGATGTGGGGTGTCCCGGATTCCAGGATATTTATTGGACTCCTGGCAAAGTGCCACAGCTAAAGGCTTCTGCTATGGAACTATTCTGGCTCCCAGTACAAGTCTGAGGCATAGAATAATGTGGCCCAAGCTGTATCTAGTGCCACTGACATTCCACACACTGCAGAGCAGTGTCGGCATCATTTTAATTACCTACACAGATGAAAAAGGGATACCCTCAACTGTTGGTTGAATGAGTTTGAGACAGCTGGCATCTGATAGCTGTGTATGTATGACAATAAGAGAGTACTTACAAGACTTAGAAAGCTAAATATGGACAAGAATGGCATGCATGATGCCCTTCTCTTCTTTTCTGTTCTTTCCCCAGCTGCTATCAAACTTGAGTTCAATTTGCAAGCTCATGTTGCTCAATTAGAGAAACTGACGGAAGCAAGTGATGTGTATGCAACAGAATAGAAGTTTTATTGCAGCTTTAAAAGTTACAGATATCTTTTTGGGTCATTTATGCAGTTGTATCAAATTGACCATGCATATTCCAACTGGAAAATCAGGTATGCATGCATTAGTCTATAACAGAAACCAATTGTAAGAGTCAAATATTAGACTTTAGTCTGAGGTTATGTGTTCGAATATGACAATTCACAACTATACAATACTGTTATTTCTTTAATAATATTTACATTAAATTAAAAACTCTACACCAGTGTGGCACAAATTCCCTGCTGTAAACTGTAATCTGTATAAATGGAAAGTGCATATGTGCAATATTTCAAGGATTACTTTCATTAATTTGCAGTATAGTATGTATCTGTTGGGCCATATACTTAAATGTAATACTTCAGATATAAGAGTTGTATAACTGTGTTAATGCATTGATTGTCACATATGATGATATGAATTTATCTATTTTTCTCTCTCACTTCAACCCTTATCTCTCTTTTTATTGTTTTCTATTACGTGTCATCAAGATGCCTCCATGTGTACCACATCACTAAATATTACACAACACAATAAGGTAGACATACCCCAGTGGATCAGCCAGTCACCGCTTCACTGGTCCCACCAACATCTTGTACCCAACCTGGCAACACTGACTACAGCACTACCTCTGCCTTCATGTAGTACTGCCTTTGAAGCTAGTGCAGTGGTACCCTTCAGGAGCAGTGGTGGAGATGGTGATTTCATCACCTGCTGTGAGATGCCATGGTTGGTGCATAGGGTCATGCACCACATCATTGGTGTAGGCCTACGCAGGATGGAGATGCTGCTCTCCCTCTTGGTCCATAGGGAGAGGAGGGAGAGGTCATTAAGCACTCCAGCTGCCAGTGGAGTTAGGGGACAGTGATGACAGTCTATTAGGACTCGATTCTTACTGTCTCCAAGCTTGACAGGCATGAGCCTGTATTGTCCTCTCCCACACCCGAATCATGGTGTCCACCAACCTTTTGTGTTCCTCAACATCCCTGTCTCTAGTCTTCTCTTGTTTTCATTTTCTTCCTCAACTACCCAACTTACCTGACACAGACATACCTATGTCCCTTACCCAACAGCCTTCTCTTACTGAATTAAAGAAAGAATGGGCACCTGTCCTACAAAAAAATGTTGCATGCATAGCTCTCCATTTTGCACAAGTGTCTTCTTCTTGACACACTTGATTCAGTCCAATTGGTTAAACAACATGATTACATTGTTGTCACCCCTTAATGGTGGTGACAGTCCAAATTCAGCTAATATTCTGCACATATGATCAGTTTTTACTGTTGAAGAAATGATTAATTATGATTCTTTCCCACCTCCCTCCCGCACATGTCTGTACTGCTTTCCCTTTGTTCTTCCCTCTGCTTGCTCCCCAGTTCACTACTTTCCTATCTACCCCATTTTAACACCTAGAATCTAGTTAAAAAATGGAATCACACACAACACACATTAAGTATCAGCAAAAGCAATGGATCCCTTCACTTTTTGGCCTCTATGTTTAGGCAGAGTTTGGCATCGTGCAACAATGCCAAGAGATGTTGAGCAGTGGTACAATGCTGCAGTTATATGCATGGAATGTAACATAACCCTGCTGTGCTATGCCAACACACAGCTACACATGCACTATAAATAATTAATGTCATTGCATTATCACTGTTCATTTAAAAGTATTATATACACCTGGAGTTGAACCCGGAATCATCTAGGCTCAAAAAGAAATGTGTCTATGCATTTATACCTGTTGCCACAGAATCAGTTAAGACATAGATGTGTTTCATAGACCCAGTATTAATTCTGAGACATTAGCAATGTGGATCATGCTTGCACACTGCTTAACTGCGTGCATACATGGAAAGTAATGGTAATGTGTATCTTGCATGTATAAACACTTTGCCAACCAGTGTACAAGCCTGCTGCTCACTATTCTATGGAAAACTATATATTATTATGTATTAGTGCAGTTTGCTGTCCATTTCTTGTTTATGACATGAAATTACATATGGCAACATAGCAAACTGAAGGCCCTATCTAACAATATGTCACATATTTACAATATAGCCATGTGTTGCCTCCCCCCAAGCACTCAACCCTGGTGCCTTAATTCTTTTTCATACATATATCAACTACACTACATAAATTAATATTTTATGTGATATGTAATGCACATCAATTTGGTAACATGCAGAAGTAGAACTATTGACCCATAAGCCTAAACAGTCTTATCTGCAAGGCTATGGAAGGAATCATCATGGATCTTATCCACAGGGGCATATGTGATCTTCAGCTCACTAGATTTAACCCATTCTTGTTTTCCCAAGGGTAGATATTTGCTTATTAAACCTAGTGGATTGCTTTGATAATGACTCTAATAAAACATACCACCTATGTTGATCTATCTAAGGCTTTGAGACTATCCCCCATTCAGGTATCATAGATAAACTCTCTCATCTGGGGATTAACCCATACATTACTAGATGGATAGCCAGCTGACTCACTGACCGAAAAAATGCTGTCAAAGTTGGGGACTGCACCTCCACCACTAGTCCACTTACCAGTGGAATACCACAGGGATCTGTGTTGGGTCATCAACTGTTTGGAAACTATTTCTCTGAAGTCCAGGAAAAGATAGATGGCCTGTGGTTTACCAAGTTTGTAGATGACTGTGAAATTTACACAATTATATAGAGTTTCCCAATGATGCTAGCATATCGCAGAAAGAGCTGGCGCAGACAAATGATTGGTGCCATACTTATGGACCGAACCTTAATGCAAAAAATGTCTCATTGTCCCCTTTGGCAATGAAGGATCCCTGCTAATTATGATGTACATAGCACCCTTGTAAGCTCAAACAGAGTGTTGAGAACCTTGGGAACATATGTTGATAATACTCTACACTTTATTCACTGTGGGTCCATAGTGGTGAGACAGATATTCTACATTGCACACCATATAGATATGGGCATCACATCCAAGACTAGGGAGATTATAGCTCCACTGTACTTGAGCCTTATCAGACCACTAATTGAATACAATGCTCCCTTCTGTCTGTGCCTCACCAGACACCTGCAGGAGCTGGAGAAAACACAGCAGTTTGTGACCAGGAGAATCCAGGACCTCCAAAACATGACATACATGGAAAGACCTATCACTGTACTCAGTATCATGCAGACTGTTGAAGGTGACCCATGGCTGGCCTACAGAGCAGTCTTGAACCCTGCTATACTGGAAATGCTGGACATCTGCAAATCAAATGGGACAAGAATAACTTGCTCCAGGGATCTCAACCTAGCCTATGACATAAACAAAACATGCTCGGTAGACAGATATATCTCCCAGAGAATTTAACTCCTCTGTAATAGGCTCCCAATGCATGTGAAACAGTGCACCTCAAAAACTATTCAAATGTAATCTTGAAAACTGGCTGGGTGATTGTAAATTCACCCCTGGGGTGGCACCAATCTCCATCATGCACAGGGGCAGTAGGTGCTGATCACAAAATAACTCTACCACAAATGGCCATGAAACTATGCTCAATAAGTTACTTATGTTTTTACACTAATAGGCTTCTAGGCTTGTAAATACCCTACAGCCAATAACCTAGTAACCTCCTATGAACCTACGAAGCTATGAACCTATGCAGGTCTCCTAAAATATTCTCTCTAACATGCCCTGCTGATGTTATTCACTATACGTTGTCCTGCAGCCTTGAGACAGACTTTGCGGTGACACTTGCGTAAAGTACTGAGTTTTATAGTCTGTACTTTGGTATGGATTATTTTCTCACTGCAGTCAAAAAAAGTGTGTGTGTGTGTGTGTGTGTGTGTGTGTGTGTGTGTGTGTGTGTGTGTGTGTGTGTGTGTGTGTGTTTGTGTCTAGCCAGAAGACCAGATGTGTGTATCCTACAGTTACCACTCCAATCTCATGGACTGACAGTATTTTGATACTTGCACATGCCTACACATCCATTTCATGCAGGCCTCCCAACATTTTCTCTCTAACATGCCCTGCTGATGTCATCCAGTATAAGTTGTCCTGCAGCCTTGTAAATGTCAGACTTGCACCATGGTGCTAGCATAAAGTACTAAGTTCTGTAGTCTGTGTACTCAGTCAATGCTGTAATTAGCATGGAATTCCACTTTGCAGAAGGCCAAAATAAAGACTCATTTTTGCATTTATTTGTAGACTGTGTGGCTTTGTCACCAATCATTTATCTGTGTTAGCCCCTCCTCTAGTATGTTATCATGATAAACTGAGTCAATGATTGCACCCAGTATGCAAGAATCAGCAAACTTGGCAAACCAAAGGCTGTATACTGCAGTCTGAAGTGCTGAAAAATAGATTCCAAACAGTAAAGGGCCAAGCACAGATCCCTGGGGTACTCCAGTGGTGACAGCTCTACTGGTACAGGTTGATTCCCCAACTTTCACAGTATGTGTTCTGTCAGTGAGTCGGTTGGTTACCCATCAAGTGACATAAGGTTTAATCCCCTACTAGGAGAGTTTCTCAATGATACCAGCATGGGAGACTGTGTTCAAACCCCAGGTCATTTGTGGCTAGCCAGTATGCACTGTCTTACCTTCATCCAGACCTATCACACAGAATCAATGGAATCTGACAACATTACAGATTGCCTATCACTTGATTCATCACACACACCTTCCTGACATTGTTGAAAACACACTACAATACACCCTCCATGCAGAATGTGTTCTTGTAGAAAGGTGTACATCAACATGCATTTATCTGAGCTGGGGGAATAGCACTCATTGTATGCATGTATAGATACATCCTGACTCTCCTCATCTGTGAGGCAGAACAACATGTCATCATGGACCATTTCTAAATGGACACTAGTGATATCCCTACTGTGTGCAACAGACCTATGTGAGATGTTAATGTTACATCATGTCTGTTACATCTGTTAGATGTCTTCAAAGACGTCAGCGAGGGCATGCATGACAACACTATCTCCATTTTGAACTTGACAAAGCCAAGTCATTTGACACAAATTCACACTGAGGTATTCACTCAACACTGTTAGATATGGCCATGCACACCTATGTCACCAAGTGGGTAGATCACTGTATCACATACAAGGCATCTAAATATGTTCCCAAAAACAGCAAGCAACCAGGTACCAAAGCACAAAAAACAGTAAACCACACTCGCACTTCTGTCAGGCGAAGCAATAAAGCCATGAATAAAATCTTCAGTGAACACTCATTTATTTAGCAGATTCCAACAGTTGCAGAACCACCAGTACTAACACAAAACACATAAACATCTTAAAGTCTCTGTTTTCATTTGATACACTTCATCAGATGTGGGTCATGGTTTACTATGGAAATTATCTGAAGTCCATTGCATCGGTTGTGGGTATGGATTATGTTGCAAAACCTCACATTTTCCTAAAAAATCTCTCACTTTGCGCCTCTGAAAAGTTGGCGACCCGACTAGCAAGTAATGGCTCTCAACCTCTTACATACAGAATCAAGGACAAATCCAGAAATAATCAAGGACAAGGACATGTGTCCTTGATTATTTCTGGATTTGTCCTTGATTCTGGATATAAGAGGTTGAGAGCCTTTACTTGCTAGTAGGGTCGCCAACGTTTTCAGAGGTGTAAAGTGAAACATTTCTTTAGGAAAATGTGAGGTTTTGCAACATAATCAGGAAGCCACAACTGACGCAATGGACTTCAAATAATTTCCATAGTAAACCATGACCCACATCTGATGAAGTGTATCAAATGAAAACAGAGACTTTAAGATGTTCATGTGTTTTGTGTTAGTACTGGTGGTTCTGCAACTGTTGGAATCTGCCGACTTTCAGTTCCCGTCTGCATGGGTGTCATGAGGTTTGTCACTTCTGACTTGAGTAGCATGAAATTGGCTTTGGATAAGTTTTTTATGGAGGTTTCCTTACTGGGGGGTGGAGATGGGATGTGGATGTTAAGGGTGATTAGCTTATGGTCTGATCTGACCAACAAGGGTGCGACCATAGGTGTGGAGCATTGATTTCCCACGTTGGTAATGACCAGGTCTAGGATATTGGAACCCCTGGTGGGACTATGGATTAGTTAATCCAGGGCATTGGAATTTATGAATTCCATGAACCACTGGGCAAAGGTGTTGGTACACAAGTAGTTTTCCTAGTTAATGGCAAGGTAGTTGAAATCACCCAGTATTAAGGTGTTTGGTTGCATGTTAATATTTTCCAGTACATTTAGAAAGGTGTAGTGAGAATCTTGGGGCATGGTGGAGGATCTGCAGCAAGCTACAATTTGGATTGCAGTCTTACCTAGTGTTAGTTGCACCTGCAGAATTTCAGATGCACTCTGTTGGGCAACTAGCTTGGAGGTGTGAATATCCTTGCTGAATATGGACACTCCTCCACCTTTAGTGTTTTGGTCTTGGTTTGGTGGCCGAAAAGTCTGGTAAGAGTTGTAGCCTGGTATTGCAGGGGTGCTCTCTGGAGCCTTGAACCAGGTCTCAGTTACTGCACAGATATCGATGTTCTCCATTTTTCGGAGCACCTCGAGAGAGTGCATTTTGAGGTTTAGACTTCTAGCATTGAGTAGCATTACCTTTAGATTTTGCTTGCTTGTTCCTCTTACAGTGGTGGTTTTGTCCTTTGAACTTTGCCTAAAAAGGTGCTATAGGGGTGGCAAGAGCCTTAGTCAGTAACCTGAATCCCGGGGGTGACAGGTGCAGACCATCTCTGGTAAAGCATCGTGGTCTGTCGATCATGTTGTCTCAGACAGATACTGGATCCCCTTTGAATGACACCAGAAGCTTAGCCAATTGTTGAAGTCAATCATTTTATCCTTATATTGCGGTATAATTTTGGGCAAAGGCAAGATGCTACTCAGGGCTAGGGTCATACCTGCCTGGGCCACATGATCCATGAGCTCTTCCCTATCTCTTTTCATGTAGTCCATATATATGTAGTCCACATATATATATATATATATATATATATATATATATATATATATATATATATATATCTTGTTATATGTACATATAATATGGACCCTATATATACATATATCAAGACAGAGAGAGAGAGAGAGAGAGAGAGAGAGTTACTATAGTTAAGAAGAGGTGGGATCTATTCCCACACCAGCAACTCATATTCATTTTCCAGTACCAAAAATGCAGTGCTTTATAAGTTGAAGTACTGCATTCCAAAGATGATATTCTTTAGAAAAGATACTCTAAACTGAGATCTCATCTGTCTAAATTGGTGGTAACTTTGGTAAGCATAAAAGATCCCTTGAAACTCAAAAAAGTAGAACAAAGGATAGCCATTTGTTAACTGGACAGTTTTCCCATTGTCAGTGAAAATTCCATTTAAGATCTCAGCTGAAGAAAGCCTACACCCTTGAGGGACTGTCCCAGTTACAAGACAGCAACGAAAGGACAGAAACCACAGTAAGAACACACTATAACCCAATAATATTCTATGGAAAGAAAGTCAGCATATCGGCCTTTACAGTGTTTTTAATGCCGCATAATTGACTTTCAGTGTGTATTTTTACTGCTGATATTTTTCCTATACCTCATCATTGTGTTCCAGTTGCAAAACAAAACATATACGTATGCATACCTGTATATATAGATACATATCTACGCATGCATACCTCTGACTTTCTTTGTCTTTATCTGTCTTTCTAAGTGATTTTTTTTAATTTTCCCCTGTTGTATTTGCATCATGTTTTTTCAGCATGAGCCCTCTTTAGAAACAACCTATGGGACAGCAGAATGCAAAAATAAATACATAAATAAAATAATAATAATAATAATAATGCACAAGGCTTTTTATCCTGAAAAGTACAGCATGTTTCTATGTATTATAGGTTCTGTCTGAAATGGCCTTGTATGGGTCAGCTTACATGCCTTCTCCCTAAAAAAATGTATTATTATTATTATTATTATTATTATTATTATTATTATTACTATTATTATTATTTCTGAATCATTAATAATCAGAACATGTTCTTAAAAGTATCCGCAGAAGCCATTAGTATTTCCAGCTACTTTAGTGGAGGAATGGAGAAATGGCAAGCTTCCCAGTGCAGACTATTTCTCAGGCTTTTTAAGTACTGTTTTTAGAAGTTGTATCCAAGAAATAATGATTAAAAGTCTTATGGCAGTTCAGGGGTTTACAAAAGTCATTCAAAAACTTTGTTTTTCTTAAGAATTGTGACATATGATTCAAAGGACTTATGTTCCTCATTATTTTCATGTTTATATAACAGTCTAGAAGAACACCCTGTGATTTTATAGCTTGCATTTCATCAATATTGTACATGTTTAAAATAAAAATTTTAGACCATTAAGTCAGCATTGTATTGCAATGAAAAATTACCAGACCTGTTTTCTAAAGATCATGAAGCCACTCAAACAAGATACAAAAAAAGTGAAGATGTGTATATGCATGACTCAGCAGAAGCTATACTTTTGTTTATTTCTGGATCATTTAAAATAATGGCAGTGCACTCTTTACGCAGACACTTTTCCACTGAGATATAATAGAAATGTCGCATTTATATGCAACATTTTACCATTTCAGACAATAACATTTTAGGGGCAGTTTAAGTTGATATCAAAATTACAGATGAAGAAAGCGGCTTTATTTCTGATACAGTACTAAACATGGAAGACATTAGGATTAAGCCATAATAAAGTTTCAGTATTGTATATGCTATTATTTTTTACCCTTATAACATTATCATGCAGGTAGGTATTCATACTGACCATTCTGCACACACAACAAATATTTCGAAAATGCATACATGTTACAAAGGATGCATAATATAAATAATTATTTTTTTCATTTACAGAAATTCATTTTGCACACTGGAGGTTTATGAAGGAAAATTATAGATTTAATTAACACATTTAAATTTATAATCCTAGCCTGGTTAAGCAACTTTCTGAGAATTACATTTAACTGATGACGCAAAATGCACTAGTGGCCATATTCTGAAATGTCTGAAGGTAAGATAATTTTATGTTTGCATTCATTTCGTTTATTGTAATGTTTCAGTTTAGCACAGCATGGTCTACAAAGTATTGTTATTCACAGCAGGACAAGTGAAGCTTTATTCAGAGGCACATGTACTGCCATTCATGTATCATACAGTAGTGTTATTGCTTATACCAAATTAAAAAGTGTCTGTGACTGCAGTTTTGCATAGTGTTTTCCCAATAAATGCACTTTCCCTTATCACAAAGCTAGTTTATTAGTATACCCAAGAGATAGGAAGACAGAATCATTGTTAATCCAGAACATGATAATGAAAATAGTTTATACTGCAGGTAATTGCTAGAACTGCTCACTATATACATTATGTCAAAATGAGATAACTTTTTTATATTTTAATTTTCTTAATTATGCCAAAAGGAGATCAGTTTTTATATTCTGATATTCTTTACTCATTCAATCACCAAATTAGTGTACTTCCAGTTAACACCCATAGCTCCTTATATTTTCTAGACCTTTTCTAGGGTCTGCTTTCTTTCATCAAGTTACTTACCTTGTAATAAAAGGCAATGCAGCACATTGAGTGTGATGAGTATGCTCCAATATCAAGAGAAAAATGACAAATCAGTTAAGTTCTTCTATAGCATGAGACCCAGTCTTAACAATTGCTAAGCACCCACTGCCTCACTTGTTAAGATTGGATCCTTAATCTGAACCTAGAGAAGGAATCAAGTTTGTAGTGCTTTGTAAAAGTATGGACAGAAAACCAAGTAGCAGCATTTGGAATACTTCTAGAAGCCAACACTTTCAAAAAGGAATAGATGAAGCCAAGGCCTTTTTAGAGTGGTCCTTGATTCTGCCTGGAACAGTTTGGTTATGACGAGTATAACAAAAGGTAATAGCCTTACACAACCATTTATAGTTTGTGTTGACAAAGGTTGCCCCTTCTTCTTGCCTTCACAAAAATGAACACTTAATCCAAAAATCTGAATTATTTAGTTATGTCAAGATAGTACCTGAGTTCCGTGTGGACATCTAAGATGTGATGCATCCTTTCTCCCTCATTTTTAGGTTCCGGAAAGAAAACAGGGAGATGGATAGTTCAGCTTAAACTAAACTCAGATACCACTTTATGGATAAAAGAAGGACTAGTTCTCAAATAAATTCTGACCAAATGTAAAATGAGATAAGGTTGACAACATAAGAAGTGAGTCTTGCAGAAGTCAGAAAAATCAGTAAAAGTATTTCCATGTTAAGAACCTCAAGTTAACCAACTTAGCTGGTTCAAATGAGGAAGTGTTAGCTTCTCTAACACAAAATTAAGATCTCAAGGAGGGGCAACTGGTTTTCTTTGAGGACTCTTCTTCAAACTCCCTTTCAAGAACATTTTGACATGAGACTGCATTGAAAAAAGAGGCTCAATGGGCCGACATGCTGAAATGACCTATAAATGAACCTGATAAAGTAATGACAAAAGCCATAGAATAGTAACTCACACAAATATTACAGAATCAGAGAACTACAAGCCCCAAAATGGGTGCTGGTTATGTTGTTGACCCAAACTAGAAACCCTTTTCCATTTGCTGATATATGATTTTTTAGTAGCAGGTTTTCTTACTCCCATTTGTGCCTGCTGTACATCCTCAGTAAACAGGTGTATTAAATGACTTAAGACCCTATCATCCAGATGGTCAATTGAAGTTGATTGATGTCCAGGTGTATCAAACACACCTGTTCCTGTGCGAGTAGATCCAGCCTGTCAGTAAGTTTTTGGTAATTGCCCAAGGGCATTTCCAAAAGAAGGGAGAACCACAGTTCCCTGGGCCAGAAGGGAGTCCTTCTGAACCTTCAAAATAACCTGGATATTAGTGGAAAAGGTGGAAAGCATACACACACATTCCTGTCTAAGGAAAAGGAAAGGCATTTGTTTTCTAGGCCTTTTTTGAATGGAGTATGATATGTGCCAGTTGATTGTACAGATAGGAGGCAATGAGGTCTACTTGAGGAACTCCCCACAATGGATCATATCTTGGAAGACCCCCTGATCTAGTTTCCATTCTTGAGGCTCTGCCACTGTCCTGCTTATCCTGTCTGACACACAATTTTGTTAAGACAGAATGTTGGATGCCTGTATAGTGAGACTATGCTATGAAGCTGTAACCAAGTTAAGATGGCTAGACTGTAAAGAGAGTAGGATCTGGCCTTCCCTTGCATGTTTATGTACCTCATGACTATGGAATTGTCTGTTGTCACCTGAAGACGTCCCAGGGACCAAAGATAGTTCAGAGAGTTTATATACTTATATATGCGCTTGTTGTCCCACACACCCTGCAGTTTTTTTTCCCAACTGAAACTGCTTCCCAAGCAAAGTCCAATGCATCTGTGGTCACTGATTGTTTTGTAGCAGAGTGGAGGAGGGCAGAACTGGATTTAAAGATATCTGTTGTCTCCACAAAAAAAATCTCTTTTGACAACCCCCAAGCACTGAGATTTGAAAAAATAAAGGGTCCTGGGACCAAAGAGATTTAAATTACCACTGTATCTTTCTCATGTGGAGTCTTTCAAGGGCTATCATGAGAAGCACAGATACCATGATACCTAAAATCCTGGGGTATTCCATTGCAGTGATCAAAGTATGAGTGGAAAACCTGGAAATAGTTGTAGATACATATCTATTTTTTCATGTGAAGAAAAGCTTTTCGAATTGAACTGTCTAGCTGATATCCCAGGAACACAATCCTGTGTAAATATGAACAGAAAGATGCAGAGGTGGACACAATTTTTTTCCCTCAGATTTCTGATTCAGACTCAGAGGACAGATTAGTTTCTGCTTCTCTGTGTGGAGTGTTTTCTTTCTTTGAGACTACTGCTAAAATACTCCAGTGCTTTCAGTAGAAGAACACTGGGGATTCTCAGTCCCTTTGAAAATACTATGAGTTGTTACAGAAGTATTTTTCAGAACCAACATCCATTCTTTCTGTTCTGTCTGCTTTAGAGGATGTATGTGTCCCTGCCTAAATTTTCCTGATAGTCAGGCAGCTGCTACTAAAAAGGCAAATGAGATGTATAATGTTCCCCAGTCTTTTACATTTTTATACATTACTCCTAAACCTGACACAGCAGCTACAGCTTCAGTTGATCCCACTGCTGTTAAGCATTTAGTTAATTTTAACCATATTAATTTTGATAAAGATGGGAAATTTATTGATAGGTATGGGGGAAAAGTGCATACTTCTGCAAGTTTGATTTCCAAAATTTGGAATTGTCAGGCTCCTTTGTTAAAGTTTGTTTTGGCAAATTGTAAAAGTATGGAGAATGTTTGATCTGCAGTTTCTTCTTGTGAAGAAAGAAACATTTTAAATAACTTAGTTTCTTGTATTGCACAGGCCACTACTCATTGTTAACAGTGTATGTATATGATTCTGACGATGCCTCTTCCAGGACCATGGCCATTGGTATTGTATTGAGGAGGTCTGCATGGCTGCATTCCCAGAAACTTCCAGAAGATGTTAAAATGAGGTTTCAAATTTTCCCTATGATGCAGATTTAGTGTTTGGCTGCTCTGCTACAGATGTTATAGAAAAATTGTGAGGAAAGAGACAAGCTGCTCCAAGGAATCAATAAGATTTTTCAGCCTTCAATTTCCAAATTTTCATTGGATTTTCTGGAATCAGTAAGATTCTTCAGTCTTCCTTTTCCAAATTTTCAGCTGATTTTCTATCTTCTCATCCATTTTTGTTAAGAAACAGAATAACAGTCTCAGCAAAATATAAGTAAGCAGACATTTAAGAAAAAATGGCAAGGGGGTTCCAGAAAGAATTACACCTCCCAAAAGCAAGGTCAACACAAAACTTTAGTGAATGTGTGACCTGCTCATCACCACCCTTTTTGGAGAACTTACTATCTCCAGCAGGATGTTAATGCACAGATAATGCCTGCTGAATAACAAGTCGACACTTCACTGCAACATATTAAGCTGCTCTGAAACTCGAACATTTGAAAAGCAAACAGCCGTCATTTCTTACGCTTGGTAAACAGTGCTTTGCTGCTTAGCAAGCATAAAATTAAGAGACAAAGTAATTAAAAAAAAAAGAAAGAAGAAAGAAAAGTATGTGTGTGTGCTCTGTCTACATGTGTGTATGCTTGCATGCATGTAAAAAAGTAAACCATCACCATTCTTATGATAACTAACAGAGTTGTGCTGTTTAGTAATCATAAGCAGTAAACCAAATAAAATAAAAAAAGTGTATCTGTATGTCTGTGTGTGTGTGTGTGTGTGTGTGTGTGTGTGTGTGTGTGTGTGTGTCTGTCTGTGTGTGTGTGTGTGTGCATGTGTTTATGTATATCTCTTCTTGAATCTATCTGTTTGTCTTTGTTCATGAATGATTGCGTGTTTCTATGTATATGTATGTGGGTTCTTCTGAATGTGCGCGCACACGCGTGTGTGAGTGTGTGCGTGTGCGCGCGTGTGTGTGTGTGTGTGTGTGTGTGTGTGTGTGTGTGTGTGTGTGTATGTGTGTGTGTGTGTGTGTGAGTCTGTTGTTTTGCTCCCAAGTAGACATTTGAGGATGTCTTCACTCAAAGTTCATATTAAGGGTAGGAAATGTGTGTGCACCAGCGCATATCTGTGTGTGAATTTGTCTATGTTTCATAATATTGTATGTGTGTGTTTCTTTGCATATGTCTGTGGGTGCTTCTGAGTGTGTGTGTGTGTGTGTGTGTGTGTGTGTGTGTGTGTGTGTGTGTGTGTGTGTGTGTGTGTGTGTGTGTGTGTGTGTGTGTGTGTGTTTATACATCAAATATTTACATAACATATATTTTTGATGTACAATTCTTCCACAAGCAACAATTATAACTACTACATCGAGTTTAAATCATTAGGGAAGAAACTACTTTGCATTAAAAATCTAAAATAAATATGTGTATAATATATATATATATATATATATATATATATATATATATATATATATATATATATATATTTTTTTTTTTATTTATGTAGAGAGAGAGAGTAGTTAAGTAAATAGAAAGAATACACTTTAGCCATTTCCCCTTTCCTCAATCATTATAATAAAAAGGTGTGTATTATTGTAGAAATATCACCCTTCCAGGTATCAGACTTCAGAGTATACCCGGGCTTGTGTTATTTCTACAGACCATGTCAGGCATTATTGCTTGTGTATCATGCTAGGCAGTTAAACCTGCTAGTTCTGATCATCAAATGACAGTAGAAGAATTAGAAACAGATTTGTTTCTGTCTGCTGTCTAATCTGATAATGTATCCCTGAGTTTGTGTAACAAAAGGTGATATGTTACTGCTTTGCTGACAGCATTTGCTAATTGCTTTACAACTTTGTAAGCAGGCAAAACACTTCCAGCCAAGTTTAATAAAGCATGCATGGTCCATTTCTACCGCTGTGATGCACACACTGTAGCGAGTTGTTTTGGATTCAGTAAGTGGCTCTACACACTGCAAACAAGTAAACACTGTGGAATGCAAATTACTGCATAAGCAGCTGAATTTTATGCTTATCAAGCAATCAAAGATGGATGAACTATTTATAAGCTATAAATCAACCATGTAGACTCATTGCCACTGAAAAGAGTCTACACAGAAACATTGTTAGGGGTTCTGTGGTTGCTTTAATTCATGTGCATGTGCAACAGACTGAAGTCTATGCTGCTGCTACTAGTAGACCAAGGCCAAGAAGGAGAAGAGTTTTCAGACCGCCGGGTAACTTTTTACAACCTATATGATGTGGACATTGTGGAGCACTACAGGGTGGATCAAGTCACACTACAGGAACTCTGCAACCTCTGTCATCCTCAAATCTGAGCTAGGGCAAACTGAGGGAACCCATCCATCCCAGTGGAGACAAATGCATGTGTAGTTCTTAGAATCTTAGCTTTAGGTGCCCTTCAGAGACCAACAGGGGACATGCTGGGAGTTTCACAGGCATCAGCATCCAGGATCCTTCATCAGTTCTTAAATGCTATGCTCCAACTTGCTAAAGACCATATATACTTTCCCTATACTCCTGAGGATAGGATCAGAAATATGCAGGAATTATACCTTGCCGCACACTACCGTGAAGTACTGGGTGCCATAGATTGTACACATGTAGAAATTAAGGCACCATCTGGGGAACAGGAAAGGCTCTACATTAATAGAAAGGGCAAGCTGTGATTAATGCCACCTTGAATGTGTCTGCTGGCAACCCTAGCACTTACCATGACTTACATATCTGGTACATCTCCCTACTGTATCAGATGTTCACTAAGGGAGGATATCCCACAGGGCCATTTACTGGAGGAAGCAGGTTATGCCCTGGAATTGTGGCTGATGACTCCCATGAGAAATGCACACACACACACACACACACACACACACACACACACACACACACACACACACACACACACACACACACACACACACACACACACACACACACACACACACACACACACATATTGAAGAACACCATAATAAGGCACACTCTCAAACCAGAAGTTTTATTGCGCATATGTTTGGGCTGCTAAAACAGCAGTTCCAGTGCCTAGCTACATCTGTTGGAGCCCTGCAGTACAATCCATGGACATGTACTGAAATATTCACAGTATGTGCGATGCTACACAACATCACCATGGACATGTACTGAAATATTCACAGTATGTGCGATGCTACACAACATCACCATGGACATGTACTGAAATATTCACAGTATGTGCAATGCTACACAACATCACCATGGACATGTACTGAAATATTCACAGTACGTGCGATGCTACACAACATCACCATGGACATGTACCGAAATATTCACAGTATGTGCGATGCTACACAACATCACCATGGACATGTACTGAAATATTCACAGTATGTGCGATGCTACACAACATCATCCCAAGAAAACAGCTTCAGCAGGATCAACAAGGGGAAGGAGCACACATCCCACTACAAATGCCAAGATCACCATAGCCACATGCAGGTGAGGAGTCAGAGGAGGAAGCAGCAACAGCTGTGGTTGTAGGCAGATGTAGGCATGCTCAATATGCCCTTGCATTGGCTAAGAGACAATGCATAGCACACTCAATCACCACCTAAGCGCCTAAAAGTCTTCCTCCTACACACATACATATAGTAACACTGATGCCAGGCAACTCTTGCAACCTTTACCTCCCCATATATTACCTGTGTACTGCTTGCATCAGACAGCGTCAGCCCTGAATTAAAACTGTTGCAAATGCTGTATTTACAATTTAAGTGCTGAACCTGAAGTGTATTGTGTAATAATATGAATGACTGGCATATACTTGCATTTTGTTACATGGTAGTGTAAGCAAATAAAAGGTGGGAGATTTGTACAGCAATGATCTTAACATGTAATAGCCGAGACTTATCTGACTTATATGTGTCCATTATTAAGTAGGCCTCAGGCATCATAGATTCACACAGTCATGCCTCTCAAAAGGGGTCTATATTATATAGTCAAAGTTTCAAAACTTTGAACCTCACATGAGCAAACTCATATGAGGGAAGTTCAAAACATCGACTATATAATAACAAAAAAAAAAAAAAAACTTACCTTAACACTGACCCGGGGGCAAGCCCCCCTGCGCCCACCACCCCCTTCTTAAATATACCAACTCCAAGAACGCACTTCAGTGCAGAAAGGGAAAATTTCCCATTCTGTGCATGGAAAGCCGTTGACTTTCACCTTCGACCTTTCCGACGTTCGATCATATGATGTCGACCATCTATGATTCGAATATCGGAACGTTCGGTCATCTAATATAGACCCTCTCAAAAGTAGTGATGGTCACTGCATGCCCTCAATTTAACACCATATGTTTGTACTGGAAAATCATTAAAGAGTGAAGTTAGAAAGTAATGATACACATTGCAGTTTCAGACTTCCCAACTCTCACAAGATCATTCACAATAAAGTTGGAAAATGTTGATGCTATCAACTGTCTAACTTTCTAAGACCAATATAATTCAAAGTCAAAAGTACAATTACGAGTTCAACATCACAAATCCAGATATACTAAGCAATAAGTCAGCTATTCACCCTGAGCATCAGACACAAAGCTTATGTATCCCTGAATCCAAAAGATACAAGACAGGGATAAGCCCCAGTTATTATCATGTGCACAGGGTATTGGGGGAGGGCAGGAAGCCTAGGCTGACACAAAAGGTTGGTGAGTGTGTATGAGTAAGAAAGAGAAGCAGGCCGATATTTGGATAAGGAAACAAATGGCCAGTGAAACAAAATGAGATTTCTGCTGCATAGCTGAACCATGTAACTGTTGTGTGCATGTCTGTAGGGGTCCTCCAGGTGAAACTGGTGTGTGAGTATCTGCATGAAGACAGCCAAGCTCCGTGCTAGCTCGACATCTTGTTATGTTGGACAGGTGTCAAACATGCATGGTAGAAGTAGCAGTTCATCATTGTTGTCCCTGACCACAAGAACTGGTCTGCCAGTAGTTGCACTGGCATGCCCATGCCTACAGTCAGATGCACTGCTGCTACAAGAACAAGACTGATGCCTGCTGGACAAGCTCCCCTCACAAGTATGCCAAAGACCATGATGCCATGGCCTGTCTTATCTAGGAGTGGACAGTGCACCCACTGACATAGCAGTGGAAGTACTGCCACTATGAGAGCATGATCGGGCATGGGCACATTGGCTAGCAGTAGATAATGTGGCTGACCTACACCCACGAGGATGCTGTCCCCCTCCCAGCAGGCATTCCATCACAGACACCACTCATTTCAATGTGTCATTCATCCAATCCATTGAATCAGCAACACAGTGGAGGCAGTCATGGATGTCAGCCTGTGCTACATTTACAACCCTAAACATTTCTGTGCAGCACCTTTAGAAACACCTCTGTGCCTCTATGATGGCCGTAAACATATGTTGTGGCACAAGAAGAGACACTTGGATGAGGTGAAGGATGGACAGAAGTCCTCCTCTGAGCACACCTAACAATCCTCCTGTATGCACCTCACCCACAATTTGGCTACAGCCAGAGTCGACAGGCACTGAAACCACAGTAGCCACACTTTCCTAATTGATTGTCTTACCCTCCACCTGTCCAATATCTGAGGGCTTACTGGAATCGCTGTGCATAGGCCTATTGGCTGTGTCTAAAGGAATTTCAGGGGATGGCTGTATGTCAACCTCAGTGACAGATTCAAATCCTGCACCCCCTGACTGTGCCTCTGTTTGGCCACCATCATCAGAGTCTGCTGATACTCTGACATCAGGTGGTATAAGTCCTACACTTCCACTGTCAGGCTCACCTGTAATAATAAGCAACAAACACAGGAACAAGTAATACCTACACTACTGGAAAATATTAGGGTTCAACCAAACACCCTAATAATGGGTGACTTCAACTACCCCACCATTAACTGGGAAAACTACTCATGTACCAACTTCTTAGCTCAACACTTTCTGGAATTGGTAAACTCCAATGCCCTAGATCAACTTATCCGCACCCCCACCAGGGGCAACAATATCCTAGACCTAGACATTACCAATATGAGTGACCAGTGTTCCACACCCAAAGTCAACTCCTCGTTGGTCCGATCCGACCATAAGCTAATCACCCTTGCTATCCACATCCAGCCCCCACCCCCCATTAAGGAAACCACAGTAAAAAATTTCTCCAAAGCCAACTTCATGCTTCTTAAGACAGAAGTGGTGAACTTCATGACACCCATGCAGACAGACAATACAGTTACAACTGCTAAATCCTACACAAATGTACTCTATAAGCACTTACACGAGTGCATGGATCGTGCTATCCCAATCAGAACCAAGACGCTATCCTCCAAAAAAAGGAAGCCAATCTGGTGGTCCCCTCCCATAAACAAACTGTACAACAGAAGGAAGAAACTGTTGCAAAAGAGAGTAAAATTCCATGAGTGGAGGAGCTTCCTGGTCAGCCTCAGTAAGAAGCTGAGATCCCTTATAAGATCCTCCAAAGCTAGCTATGAAAAGAAAATTGCCACTAATTCCATGGACAACCACAAAGCATTCTATAGCTATGTCAAGAATCTCGATGGCAACACCCAGATCTGCTCTGAGTTACAGCACAAAGGCATGAAAATTACAGAACCAACTGATATTGCCAACATCCTGGCAGATAGGTTCAGTGCTAACTTAACCCCCCTCTCACCCCCTAAAGAGCCCATATCTATACAGGAAGAATGCAGAGTCCCTGTAATCACAACTATGCAGGTAAAAGCTGTACTTTCTAAAGCCAAAAACACAGCATCCCTGGGACCGAAAAACATCCCAGGCTGTGTTTTACATGAGCTTCAGAACGAACTGGCTCCCCACTTAAGCACCATGTTCAATAATAGCCTCACATCAGGCTTTGTGCCCACTGAATGGTGCACAGCAAAAGTTATCCCACTCCACAAAGGGGGAGCCACCACTGATCCTGGGAACTATCGACTTATTAGCCTGATGAGCCTGGTCCGCAAGGCCATGGAACGTATCATTATGGAACTCATAAACTAAGACATTGGTAACCTCCAAACTCTGGATCCCACCCAGTTCGGGTTTGTGAAAGGCAGATTATGCCTCATGAACCTGATCAACTTCTTTGAGGCAGTCACCAAAGCCGTAGATGAAGGTAAGGTGGTTCACACAGCTTATCTTGACCTCACCAAGGCTTTCGACATCATCCCCCATTCTGGAATTATAGCTAAATTCACTAAACTAGATATAAATCCCTATGTCACAAGATGGGTTGCCAACTGGCTCACTGACAGAACCCACACTGTAAACGTTGCAGACTCCAAATCTGACCTCAAAGCAGTGACAAGTGGAGTACCACATGGTTCCATCCTGTGACGTCTCCTGTTTGGTATCTACTTCTCTGAAGTACATGCTAACACGGAAGGCCCCTGGCTAAATAAGTTCGCAGATGACTCAAACTAGGAGCCATAGTCAAGTACCCAAATGATGTGGACATCCTACAGAAGGGTCTCACTGAGACAGATGCCTGGTGTCAGAGCCATGGCCTCAAGCTCAATGCCAAGAAGTGCAGTGTCATCCCCTTTGGTAAAAACTCTGTACCCATGAACTACCACATAGGCAGCAATCTACTTAACACCAAATGTGTGATAAGAGACCTTGGGACCCAGGTGGACAGTAGTCTCTCCTTTGATAGTCACTTCGCCACAGTAGTCAGGAAGTCCTTCTACGTGGCACACCTCATCATAAAAGAGTTCTCATCCAGGAAAAAAGAGGTCATTGTTCCCCTCTTCTCGACACTCATTAAACCCATTATAAAGTACAACACCCCTTTTGGAATGTACCTCACAAGACATCTGCAGCAGTTGGAAAGGCCAGAGAAGTACCTCACAAAGAGGATTACTGGCCTTAAACAAATGCCCTACACTGACCACCTCAAAAAACTCCAGCTTTACTCCATAGCATATCGCCTACTCTGAGGTGATCTCTGCCTAACATATAAAGCTATGTCAAACCCAGAGCTGTTGGACATGCTACAGCTAAAGAAATCCCAATCCCTCTGAGCTATATGCTCTAGGGACCTAAACCTTGTCACTACAATAAACAGGACATGCTGGAGGGATAGATTCCTGTCCCAGAGACTTCCCATACTCTGGAACAGGCTACCCATCTATGTCAAGCAAAGTTCTTCATTAGCACTCTTCAAGAAAAATCTTGATGAGTGGATGGGAAATCAGAAATACACCCCGGGGATCACTTCTGTGTCTCTGCTCGACAGTGGCACAGGAAAATAATTTTCTTGTTGGCTTGTTGGCTAGGCTTATGTAGGCCCTTGGGCCGATAGTCCTGTACCTACCTATGAACCTATAAAGTCCAATATATGCTAACAAAATAAATGTGATGCCACTATTAGACAGTACATCAATATGCACAACAGTTCTTACATCAACATCACACACTTAAATATTTCTTTGAATTGCTCATCAGTACTGACATAAAAATGTTTGGCTTATAATATGCAGATAATGGTATCCTCTGTATGCCAGATGGTCTTGGAAGAATATAAGCAAAAGGTAAAGACAACATAATTACAATTAACAGTAACACAGGTGCTAGTAATTTTTTCTTTTATATTTTCATTAATATACTTTCGACAAGAACTTGGATGACAAGTCCAACATAAGATCACATGTAATCATTCAGAATGTGTTCTTAACTTAGCAACCTTCCACCCCACAAAAATACATTCCTGTGAAAGATAGCTAATCTATTGATTTAAATTGTTTTACTATACAACAGTATTTAACAATTTATATACAAAAGCCTATGTGGAAGCTCCTCCTGGGACATGCTTGCTGTCCCTGAAACAGTAGTACCAATGTCAAGGACATGCTGTTCTGTACTTTCCTGGCAGCTGTGTAGCAGACCCCCTGGTACCCATCCAATCAAGGCCCACTGCAGCTGCTCTCCTTTGTGCAGATGACATAATTTCAGTGGCCCTATGGTGCAACTGGTGATATGTCCTGCTGTGACCACCCACTGCATTTACGTCTGTGATGATCTGCTGCCAAATCTGCATTCTGCCTGACATATCTCCATGTCCCTTCTCAAGCAGGAAAGCACCATGTCATCTAAAAGCTTCAACAATGACTTCATTTTCAGGGTCAGTGAAGCGTGATTTTCAAGGATTGAGACACCTAGGAGGCATAGTACTAGGTGTCCTAAAAGACAACAGAAGGATGATACACATAAGCATCACATAACTACAAAATAACTACTCCAAGACAAAACAGACAAGGTAGTATTTCAGATTTACCCAATGGAGAAACATATAACAGTCTAGAGATTTGAAATATGAACAAGCTGGATGCAAAAAAATTAGATTAATAATAGCAACATATCCTTGTTTGTGCCATAACAGAAATGAAGCTTTGCTCCCCCCCCCCCCCAAAAAAAAAACAGACAAATGACACATTTTGCTAAAAAAATCTTTGAAATGCTAAAAGTGCTATCAAATGAACTGCCCCTGAAACATGTCTACAGATTTAACACAGAATATTCCATGTTAAGATATTGCAAATCACATATACCTTATAAACATTCCCATGCTGTCAGTGCACTTCTAACTAATGCATGCAGATATAGTGTAAAAGTCTTTGCTAATCAATAAATATATATATATATATATATATATATATATATATATATATATATATATATATATATATATATATATATAATTAAATTATTATACAGATTTTTCTTAATTGCACTTCAGCATATGCAGAATGTAGCTGACAAAATGCAATCATACCTTCTCAAGTTCTTTAGAGATATATCTCAAATTAATAGCCTCTTTTCTGTGTTCTCCACAAAAACAAGTCTGCTCACCTTCAGTTTCTCTGTATGTCATAGATTGCTTGTTGTTTTTTTCTCATTTCAGCTATTTTTCATTGTTTCTTTTTCTACTTCTTTTTTTTGGGGGGGGGGGCATTGTTTGTGGAAAGTGCAGCTTAGCTCAAACACTGCAAACAGAGAAAATGAATGTCAGGTTAGCTATGTTTATCTCATTTGTGCAAAGCACTCCAGTGTGCAAGTTGGACTAGTTGTCCACCCAGGAACCAGACAGAACACCTGCAAACATGGTGTCTGTAAAAGGGCAAATGTCAAAAACAATACATTGCTGCAGTTTCTATATTTCATTATGCAACTGCACTTAGCAGCATTGAGCAGTGGTTAGCAAGGTTCCCCCAGCAGCTGCAGCCACTGAACACCTGTAGACAGGACTCAGACAGCCAATAATTGAAACTGGATACATTCAATTCATTCTGTTTGGAACTGCACAAACACGCTAAGTGGTATTGTGTGTCTTTTAACACAGAGACCTGAATAATGGTTAGGAAGGAAATGTCATGTAACTAATCCTTTGGCAGCAGGCTTCAGCAGGTTTAAGTGTAGTGCTGGAGTAAAATGGTCCTGGGTTCTAGTACAGAGTGTGCAAACTTTTTTTACTGTTGTGACACTGCAGTTTATAGCAATTAACTGAAAAATAGACAAGTGTTATTTCAACATTTTTGTGATAACAGATGTAAGTGTAGGACTGCCATACATATGGTCCTGGGTTCTAGTACAGGACATTCCATACACTTTTACTGTTGCTCATCTACCCATTATATTCACTCTCACTTATAACACTTTAGATAGTGGAGCTGATATGAATTATATGTATGAGGGATGAGATACCATTATTATTTTCAGATGTATGACTGAGGGCATACTGTCTACTATATCTCTGTAAGTATATTTCTGATATCTTGACTTGCATGGCCTTCACAATTACCTAAGACATATACACAACTGGATCTATATCCAATAACCTTGTCAAGTCATATACATACATACATGTGTAACATCTGAAGCTGTCACCTGTATTTCTGCATGATTCCTGGCTATGTCTGAGCAGCACTCGTTCTGTGGCAAAGATGGAAAATCAATGCTGTGTAATAAAATGTTTTGTCCCTTACACCTAGATTTGTATCCCGCACTGTAAAACTCAAATTAACAAGTGCATAAAGACAAAAATAAATGTGTCAGATTATTACATTTATGCCCCTAGTACATTTCTGCAAGTGTACCTCACCTAAGAGTTACCATCCAATGTTCAATATGTATTTCCAGGCTATATCACTACATACACCTCAGACTAAACCCAAGTGTCAGATTAACCTTCTAATTTCAATTATTTAATTCCTCCCTGCTTGGCACTGCTGCTCTCTGTTTAACATCGCCCAAATGTGGTTGACATCATTGCTCAGGTTTGTGCACTACCATTGAACACAACTGGAATTAGTGGGAAAGCATCAGTTTCCATTGCTGTTGTTCAGCTAGTAGACATGGCTGCCATTGGAGAAGAAGGTGCCATGTTTAGGACACAGTGGTGAGGTGTCCAGGAGTCCAGGATATTTATTGGACTCCTGGCAAAGCACCACAGCAAAAGGCTTCTGCAGGGAGACTACTCTGGCTCCTAATAGATGTCTGATGGCTGGAATAGTTTGGTCCAGGCTGTATCCAGTGCCACTTGTATCCCACTCACTGGAGAGCAATGTAGGCATCATTTCAATGACCTACTCAGGAGAAAAAAGGATACTCTCAACTGTTGGCTGTATGAGTTTGAGACTGCAGACATCCAACAATTGAGTAAGTATGACAATAACAGAGTACTTGTAAGACTTAAAAAGCTAAACATTGGCAAGACTGGTATGCACAATGCTCTTCTGATCTTTTCTGTGCTTCCATCAGCTCCCAGCATACTTGAGTTCAATTGGTAGGCTCATGTTGCTCAGTTGGAGACACTGCGGGAAGCAAATGGTATGTATGCAGAATAAGAAAAATGTTATTATAGCTTTAAAAGTTGCAGATAGCTTTTTTTGGTCTTTTATACAGTTGTATTAAATTGAGCATGCATATCCCAACTGTAAAATTAAGTATGCATGCATTATTCTGTAGCACAAACCATTTCTAAGAGTCTAATATTAGACTATTCAATAATATTTACATTAAATTAAAAACTCTATACCAGTGGTACAAATGCCCTGGTGTGAATGTAATCTGTATAACTGGAACATGCATATGTGCAATATATGCATATTTCAAGGATTACTTTCAGCAGTCTGAAGTATAGTGTGCATCTGTTAAGATGTATACTTAAATGTAATACTTCAGATGAAAGACTTACATAATTTTATTAATGCATTGGATGTCACATATGATGGCACTAATTTTATCTCTTTTTTTCTCTCACCTCAAGTCCTGTCTTTCTTTTATTATTTTCTGTTATGTGTTGTCAAAATGTCTCCATGTCATCCATGTGTACCATATCACTAAATGCTCCACACCACAGCGAGGTAGGCTAGCCCCAGTGGATCAGCCTGCCCCCACTCCACTGGCTCCAGCAACAATGCCCAGGATGTCTGGGAACCAACCTGTCAGCACTGCCTCTGATGCCCCTGCACTACTGGTGCCCTCAGGTTGTACTCCACAGAAGCTGGTGCAGTAATACTCTCTGGGAGCAGTGGCAGTGTTGGTGATTTCATCACCAGCAGGGAGATGCCAGGGATGGTGCATAGAGTCATACATTGCAACGCTGGTGTATGCCTACACCAGTTGGAGATACTGCCCTCCCTCTTGGTCCATAGGAGGAAAAGACATCAAGTACTCCAGCCACAAGTGGGTTAAGCTGACAATGATGACAGTCTAGTGGGTGAGGACTCATTTCTCACTGTCTTCAAGCTTGATGTCCATGAGCCTGCATTGTCCCCCACCCTTACCCCAATTATGGTGTCCTCCAACCTTTTTTGTCCATCACTGTCCCAGTCTCTTGGCTTCTTTGTCATATTTCATTGCATTTGTTTCCTTACCTACCCAGATTACCTGACCCAGACATACCTATGTCCCTTACCCGGCAGTCCACTCTTACTGAATTAAAAAAAAATGGGCACCTGTCCCACAAAAATAATAGTCGCCCCCTTACATAGCTCTCCATTTTGCACATGTGTCGTCTTGACACACTTCATTCAGTCCAATTAGAGATACACCATAATTATGTTGTTGTCACCCCTCTTTCAGGAGGTAGCAGTCGAAATTCACCTATTATTCTGCACATATGAACAGTTTTTACTGTTGATGAAATGGATCGCTATGGTTCTTTCCTACTTCCCTCCTGTACATTCCTGTATTGCTTTCCCTTTGTTCTTCCTCCTGCTTGCGCCCCATTTCACCACTTTCCTAACTACCCCATTTTAATACCTATAATCTGGTCAAAAATATATTTACACACAACACACTTAAGTAGTAGAAAAAGCAATGAATCTCTTCACTTTTTGGCATCTATGTTGGGGTGATGTTTTGCATCAAGAAGCAATGCCAAGTGACGTTGAGTGGTGGTACAATGCTGCAGTTATCTCTGAGCAATCTCTCTTAACCTTGCTGAGCTATACCCACATACAGCAACACATGTACTATAAATAATTAATGTCATTCCCCTATCACTGATTATTTAAAAGTATTTAAACATTTTACATACACCTGCATTCAAACCCAGTATCATCTGGCCTCAAGAAGAAATGTGTCAATGCATTTATACCTGCTGTCACAGAGTCAGTTAAGCAACAGCTGTATTTTTAGACTTAGTAAAATACTAACTGTCAGAATTTAGCAATGTAGTTCACATTTGTGTGCTGCTTATGTATGCACAAACAGGGAAATTATATCTTGCATGTTCAAACACTTTGCCAACCATTGCACAAACCAGCTGCTCACTACTCTATGGAAAAGTAATTATTATTATGTATTACTGCTGTTCACTGTCCATTTTCTGTTTATGACATGAAATTACATGTTGAAACAAAACAGACTTAAGGCACTATCTAACAATATGTTACATATTAACAATACATCCATGTGCTGCCTCTCCCTAAGCACTGCAACTCTGGTGTCTCAGTGCTTCTTTCACAAATATATCACTTAAACTACAGAAGTTATCAAATGCTGTGAACATCAATCTGTTAACAAGCAGAACTATAACTATTGGCCCATAAGCCTAAAAATCCTTGTCTGGAAGGCTTGGGAAGGGATCAGCATGGGCCTTATCCACAGAGACATAGGTGACCTTCAACACACTTGACCAGATCCAGTCTGTTTTTTTTTTCAAGAATAGATCTTGTTTATTAAACCTAGTAGACTTCTTTAATAATGACCCCAAAGACCTGGATGATGGAATAACAGGACATACCACTATGCTAATTTATCCAAGGCCTTTGACACTATCCCCCATTCAGGTAACAGAGAAACATTCCCATCTGGGGATTAACCCATACATTACTGGATGAATAGCCAACTGTCTCACCCATAGAATGAACACTACCAAAGTTGGGGACTGCACCTCCACCACTAGACCACTTAGTGGAATACCACAAGGATCTGTGATGGGCCTTCAACTGCTTGGAAAGTATTTCTTTGAAGTCCAGACAAAGGTATATGATCGGTGGCTTACCAAGTTTGCAGATGACTGTCAACTGGATGCAGTCATATAGAGTCCCCCAAATGTGTTAACATTTTACAGATGGGGCTGACACAGACAAATGATTGGTTCCAATCTCTTGGACTGAACCTTAATGCAAAAAATGAGTCATTTTTCTACTTTGGCAATGAAGTACCTCTGCTAGTTATGATATAGATAGTGCCCCTGTAAGCTTAAACACAGTGCTGTGAGACTTGGGAACACGTGTTGATAGCAATCTACACTTCAATCACTATGTGTCCATAGTGGTGAGATACACATTTTACATTGTGCACCTCATAAATAAGGCCATCACATCTAAGACCAGGGAGGTCATAGCTCTGCTGTACTCTACCCATGTCAAACCACTAATTGAGTACAGTGCTATTGTCTGTCTGTACCTCACCAGACACTTACAGCAACTGGAAAAAAACACAGAGGTTTGTGACTGGGAGAATCCAGGTCCTCCAAAACATGACAGACATAGAAAGACTGAAAGACAGACCTGTCACTGTATTCAGTATCATGCAGGCTGCTGAGAGGTGACCTATGCCTGGCCTACAGAGCAGTCTCAGACCCTGCCTACTGGAAATGCTGGACATCTGCAAATCAATTGGGATAAGAATAACTTTTACAGGGATCTAAATATAAACTTATATAAACAGAACATGCTTGGGAGACTGATATATCTCCCAGTGATTGCTACCCTCTGTAATAGGCTGTCACTGCATGTGAAGCAGTGTTCCTCAATGAACTATTCAAGCGCAACCTTGATAACTGGATGGATGATTGTAAATTCACCCCTGGGGTAGCACCTATGTCCCTCATGGAGATGGGTAGTAGGTGCCAAGCAGAATCTCAATTTTCTAACAATGACCATCTCACTATGCTCAATAAAGGTACTTTTGTTTTTACATGGCTAGGCTTGTAAATGCCCTACAGCCATTAGCCTAGTAGCCTCCTATGAAGCTATGAACCTAGGCGGGCCTCTCAACATCTTTTTTATCAGTGTGCCCTGCTGATGTCATCTACTATAAGTTGACCTGCAGTCTTGTAAATGTCAGATTGGTGCCATGGTGCTTGCATGAAGTGCTACATTCTATAGTCTGTGTACCTAGATAGGTATGGGTTCTGTTCTCACTGCAGTCAACTGTGTACCTGTGTGTGTGTGTGTGTGTGTGTGTGTGTGTGTGTGTGTGTGTGTGTGTGTGTGTGTGTGTGTGTGTGTGTGTGTGTGTGTGTGTGTGTGTCTCACTTGAAGAGCAGAAGTGTGTATCCTACAGTTACTGCTCCAGTGCAATGGACTGACAGTGTTTTGATACTTGCACATGCCTACACATTCATTTCATGCAAGCCTCCCAACATTTTGTATCCAACATGCCCTGTTGATGTCATCCACTATAACTTGACCTGCAGTCTTATAAAAGTCAGATTTGTGCCATGGCACTTGTATAAAACACAGAGTTCTGTAGTCTGTGTACTTAGATAGGTAGGGGTTCTATTCTCATTGCAATCATCTGGGTGTGTGTGTGCATATTTGTGCTCTTGCATTACAGGCAGCCTTTACACCAGCATGTGGGTCACTGTTTTTACCATATTCTCCTCAATAGACACTGCTAATATCATCAGCTATATCTGATTTGTGAATGTTCACTATTCCCACCAGGGCAGGGTCAGAGTCTAGCCTGGAGGGCAGGCAGAAGTCACAGCATCCTATAAGATCCAGATTACAGTGACATGGCTTTCAGTCTATCCACATACGTCATGGCATGGTTTGTATGCCCTGTGTTTTCTTGGTGAGAAACACATCTGGTCTCTCCAGCTGCTGCATGTGTCTGGTGAGGTACATGCATAAAGAGTATTATACTCTGTTAGTGTTCCTGATGAGGTTCAAGTACAGTGTTGTAATATAAATCTCATATCTGAATACAATGGTATGACTTATGATGTGTACAACATAGTCTTTCAATAGCAGTGTGGATACTTGGTGGTCAAAGTTCAGATTATCTACATGCGTTCCCAGTGCTGGTTTTCTGCCATATCACTGGGATGATCTCACAACTGATGTGACTCAATAGTTACATACATTTGAGTTTCAGATTTCAAATCTTTTAAAACATGTATCTTAACACAAACCCCTAGTTATTCTAGTATATTTCTAAAGAGCAACTATGTGAAATATGTCCCTATTTCTGGGTCATTCTCCTCACAATATGTTGCCCTTTGTCCGGATGTCTTGCACTAAGAGATTAATATGTATCTGTTCAGCCCTGGTGATCATTGTGGCATTCCATGCAAAACTGCTATCAGTGGTTTCCTGACTGGCAACACTGTTGCCAGCCGCAAAACCTCACTTATTTATATTTAAATGTGGTGCAAGGCATGAATATGCAATGAGTACTGCTATTCACCACACATCACCATGCACAGATGTAAACTCAAGTTTATTGAATCCAGGGGTTAGTGTTTTTTTCCCTGCAAGCAATATTACATGGAACAGATAAAGCTCCATGCACTTCAAAGAAATGTGATCAGGTCTTGGACTATAACCCATAATTATGTGTTCTCAATATGGATGCTGAGCTCACCTCTCAAGCTTTATTCTCAAGCTGAATTTCTTGGCATCCATGTCTGGAGCAAATAATAAGCTGGTTATGATTAGCAATCCACTCATAATCCTCTGTATTAGAAAGATCAAGGAGTTCTTCACACAACATACATATGGAAATATTGCTTATTTTCATAATTACTAACAAACAACTTGCAATGTCTCAGAGACAGTGTGATGTAAATGGACATTGACAATGAATTTCCCTGTCTCCCACCATTGCATATCACACCATACCCCTCAATAACATGTAAGACTCTCAGTTATAAAAATATGAACACAAATATGAAAATATGAATATTAAGCGAGAAATCGTTATTCATTTCTCTACTGCAGCACGTCCTATATTAGCAATCTTAGTATTATTTTATTACTAGCTCCTTGTACTTTTTAATGCTGCCTATTATTAGCTGGTAAATGGCTTAGTTAAAGAAGCCAGAAACAAAAAAAGTTCTGGATGCCATAAAGAGCCATGGGTGTGAACTGGAAATATATAAAACAGAATTTTAAACTCAAATGGGATGAATTACATTTGTTGTTATCAAAATATTTGCATTTGTTTATCTTTTGCTTTTAAGGTGACATTTTAAAAACCATTCTGGAATGCAAGTGTGTATGTAGGCTGCTAGAGATTTTCTATTCCAAATCACAGAAATGTAAATGAGTTAAACTGCACACTAGCAATGTTATCAGTAAGAATTATTTTCACAGTGATAATAGTCAGTGCATTCATTGTCTTTGAATAAACTCTATAATATATTATAATGTGAAGAAAACCCATAATTATATTTTTTGCTAAACTTTTAAAAACAATTTGTCATATCTTGGAAACAGTATATTCATAGAACAATATTCTTAACCAGGCACTTCATTTGTCAGCAAGAAATTCCTCTTTGAGTGCATAGTTATAGAGATCTTTACAGAAAACATAGAATTAATTGCATAATGACCAATATAAATAACACTGACTATTTCTCTAGATGCTCAAGAAGTATAAATTAAAAGGGATTGTTTTATGACTGCTAAGGATATCTGGGAATAGACTAAACAAAAGATAATAAAAAAACGGAGAAAGTGGAAGCTTTGCTTTATCAATGTGGATAGCAAGACACAAGCAGAGAAAATGTTTTTAATCTTTTTATTTTTACATACAGCTCAGGCAAATTTTTATTAACCAGTGGACAACTTGTGGATAGCAATTAATAAAGAGTTGAAGGATTTTATCTTGGAGGGGGAGAGGGCAAGAGTCAAGTGGGATAAGTTGATGTTTCCAGTTGAACATGGCAGTTTGGGAATACTTGATTTGAAGGGGTATTTCACAGCTACACAGTTAAGGCTCCTCTATATAGCACAAGTAGAAAGTAATAATTCAAACTGCAAAGGGATGAGGATGATGAGAAAGTGTGGGGGGATTCTCAAGAAACAAAGAGAGACTGGGATTGTAGATGTAGATTCTTAAGGAGAATAACAATAAGAATCCAGAATATTATATTCATAAAGTAGCAAAAAGTATTCTAAGAACTAAGTCAGTATAAGAATGGACCAATGGGATTCTGCCAATAGAGATGATTGCAATTATGGGCACAGATAATAGACATGAGGGGCTGGAATTTAACAGAGAAAACTGCCAAAGGAACCAGAGTATTTGGAGTAAATAATTAGGGATCAGTAATAGAATGAGAAGAGGTCAATAATTTATTTGGACTGCAGGCTAGAGATTGCCTTCCCTATCAAGGCTTGATATCAGTGTATATGCAAAGAGAAAGGAACAGGGAGATCCTAAGTGGAAGATCAGCACTGGTAGAGTGTTTAGTAGAATCTTGAACAGAAGATGTTGTAAAAATGATAATTAGTAGGGAATATGACATATTGCATGATAATTATACAAATCAATCATGGGAGGTTAGAAAGAATTGAAAAGAGAGCTTGGATAAGTAATTCATGAATAAATAATGGAAGAATATATGTATGGCTAGCAAATATGCAACAAAGTCTAGAAGATTCAGGATATTTGCTCTGAAGTGTTTGGATAGGTATTTTTATAGCCAAAGCAGACTCCAGAAAATCTTTCCTCATGTAGACTGCAAATGTTGTGGGTTTGATAGGAAAAATTAGATAGCTGGGAACATATCTTTTGGGAGTGTAATGGGCTGGCAGACTTTTAAAATTGCCTGCAGAATACTCTGTCAGAGAGCAAATTGGTGTAACTAAGGAAATTATTTTTTTGAGCTGTGATACTGAATTGGAATTGCCTAGATTGCTGAGTTTAATTCTGGTGGTTACCAAAAAGCAATTACTATACAATAGGAATCTAAGTATAAACCACCTGTTCTAGAAATAGTAAATATATATATCTATATATATATATATATATATATATATATATATATATATATATATATATACAAATATTTCAAGCACAGGCATTAATGCCCTTCTAGCTTGCCAATACACCAAAACAGTTGTTCTAATATATTAACTGTCCGGGTTGTTCTTAAAAACATCTAAACTAGCACTTCTACTAATGTAATTTGGTATCTATTCCATGCATCAGCTACTGTCTCAGAGAACCAATCAGTACACTTCTCATTCCTATAGAATCTTCTGTAGAGATTGGGTGATGATTCTCTACTGCTTTTTGGTAACCCCAAACTTCCCAGAGTTGCTTGTCTCTAAATGCTCTATATACCGGAATAATGTCTCCTCTTAAAAATCTGTATGAGGCACTGCCAAGTTCAAATATTTCAGTATTTTATAATAACTTAAATGTTCAAATCCATGGATGCTCTTGGTTTATTTCCACTGTACTGTCTCCAGTTTACTCATGCTTGTTTTCTTTTAAGGTTTGCATATTTTTATTACTTACTCAAGTTTGGGTCTTATGTAAATGACAAATAATAACTTCATTGTTTCTGATTTCCCAGACCTTATATATAATTTTATATAACCTATAGTTCTGTAATTATCATTAACTACTTGTTTCATATGATTAGAAAAAACTCAAGTTTGGATCTACCCATATACCCAGGTCCTTAAATGAGTCTACAGTTTCAATCACTTTGTGCTGTATTAACTATTCACCTTTCAAATTGTGTCTCCCAAATCTCATATGCTTAGTTTTTTTTAATCAGAATATAATTCTTCTGTACCCAAATAGTTAGTTGAGTCAAGTTATTTGGCAGACATGCCCTATCTGTAATAGGTATCAGCTTACCCAATTTCAAGTGATCTGCATAGAGAATGCAGAATAAATCAGATGAAAAAGATAGATCTGAAGTACACAATCTAAACAAGTATGGGCATAGAAGACAGCCCTGTCAGACACCCTGACTGTAACCAAGAGAATGCAATTTGTCCATTTGCTGCATGATACTTGCCATGTCCTATTTGTAAGCCATGCAGTTATCCATCCTATCAACAGTACAGCATTACCTAGTTGTTCTAATGTATTGATCAGTGTTTTGTGTGTGGCCCTGTCAAATGCTGAAGTTAAATCTGTATAAATTACATCACAGCACATTTTTTCATTCATAGCTGTTACTAAATTGTTATAGAACATCATGTTACAGGTGGTAATATACCTATTTTCAACATATGCATGCCGATATAAGGCTTGAAGTCCCATCCTTTCCAGTTCTGACAATAACTTATGCAATATTACCATCTCAGTAGATTTGTCTTACTCCCCTTTCCCTGAAAGGCAGGTTTTATATGTGCATGTCTCCAGTCTTGAGCAAACTCCCCATATTTAAAGGACCAAGTAAATAATAGATATAATGGTACTGTAAGTTCTTGCTGAAGTGTTCTCAGGTCATTATTTTTAATTCTGTCTTCATCCTGTGCTTTATTTGGATCCAGTCTGCATAGTTCTTTTTCAATATAATCTAATTTTATTTCAGTATCTGAGATTACCTGGATGTCAGTAGAACAACTTATCGCCCTCTTTGTGAAGCAAAACTGTTTTGCATAAGATTTTATAAACACATCTATAACCTGTTGCGCCTGAAAAAAATGTTTAGAATCTACACACAGTTTATCAATTTGCATGTATTTACTCCTTCCATATCTTATTTATCTATAAAACTATTTCCTGTTATGCTCAATATCTTTATATACATCTTTATATACAGTTTCTTCGATTTTTTCTTGATCTTGTCTCACACTATGCTTAATTTGTTTTACAGTTTTCAGTTAGTTCAACTTATTTTCCATTTCTTATATTTTTTGTCTTTTGCCTTAATCAACTATCTTATTCTTATGCAAATATATTCTCCTGACTTTGTGTGCCTAGATCCTGATGTTAATCGTTGTTTTCATTTTTTGCATTCAAACAATTTCTCTTTAAAACTTTTCAGATTTCTTCTACAGATTTTCCAATGAACCCGTTACTCCAATTAGTTTTACATTGTGAATGTTTTCCTTCCATATAATCGGTTATCAATCTGTTGTGCATTGGTTTAGATTTTTGTTGGCAGAATTATTTAGCAAGAAATTAATCTTTATAACCCCATTAGCACTACACATCAACAGATGGTAAAACTTGGCATGAAGTAACAGTAATTTCTTTAGGAACAGAAACAATGGGAGAAATTTAATAAAGCCTACACATTTTTTTCCATGCAGGAATCGCACAGCACTGCTAACATGACTGCGAACATTTTTAGATTCAGTAAGTGCTGCCGAGAGGCACACAAGAGAGAACCAACACAGAAACTTCCGTGGCATGCAAATCACCTCATAAGCACGTGAATCTCATGCAAATGAGGCAGGTAGAGTGATCCAGCAAGCAAATAGGCAGATATGCAAACCCCATGTCAGTGTCCATGGTATACACAGAAAAATTCCATGTACGAGACTATAGACAGACAAAAGGGGGTGCAAAAATGTAGATAGATGGACAGAAATGGCATACCACATACAGATATGAGCAAAACTATCTTCTGTGTGTGTCTGACAAATTAATGGAAATAAGTTAAACTAAATTTATTTTTTTAATAACCTAGCATTTCTGAGTGACACACATCAGTGTGCAAACATGCTTCATAAATTTTTTTTTTAAATTAATATTATGTGACAGAAATGTATTACAGGACCCTGTGTGGAGTATCTGCAATGGTCCATTCATGCTGCTGCTAACATGGTAGGGCTTTGAAGCATGTAGTTTCCAGGCTTTGAGCATGGATCTCTAAGGAAATGAGGTGGAGTTGCTGAATAGCACAAGGGGATAATCATATCCGCATATCCCTTTCATGTAGGGAGAAAATCATGTTGTTATTTACAGAGGAGGTAATTGACATCATGGGAGGGGGTGTCCAATGACTTCTAAGCTTATTTCAGCCTGTTTGCATGGTGCGCAGCAGTGCTGAGCATATCAATGTAGGGGAGTGTGTGCACTCACTTCTAAGCTTTGTTTAGCTAAGGAAATGAGTTTAAGGGTTTTTATGTGGTGCACCACCATGCTGAGTATAGAAGTCTGAGGTGGTGTGTACACTGACTGCTAAGATTTGTTTACCTCTGGAGCACATGTTTGTGTGGTGCACCATAGTGCTGATTGTATCTAAAAGCCAGTGACATATTAATTACTTTTGACATCTATTTAACATAAACTAGGGACATTACGTGATACTAGGCAGGTGGAATGCATCATAGGTATCCAATCAGATAGTTAGCACCTATAGCAGAGCACTATTAAGTATGCATACACCCTGCAATCTGATTTCCCCCCGTACTGTGCACTACTGGAGTACAGATTTGGGAATTTTAACTGAGAGAATGTTAGGGGCTGCTGCAGGTCTGCTACATCTGTATGTGCTAGATGCTGAAGTCAGTGCTGCTGCTGACAATAGGGCTAGACAGAGAAGGAGAAGAGTGATCAGGCCCAGGGTAACCTTTCTGGAGCTACATGAGCTGGAGATTGTAGAGTGCTACAGAGTGGACAGGGACATGCTACCATACCTCTCAGCTGTACAGATTTTCACCTCATATTTTTGGTCTGTTTTTCAAAAAATTTTGGTTTTCTGGCAAATTAGTGGCAAATCATTAAAGACTGAAGTTAGAAAATATTAAATGACATTTGAGGTTCAGACTTTATACCCTTCAGAAAATTCATGCTAATGTAAAACCTGTTATTGTATCAACTTTCTAAGTTTGCAAGAGCAATATTTAAAAATTGTCCCTATTTGTACCACTTTTTTCATGGCTTTGCCCAGATTTCTTACTCTAAGAGGTTGAGAGGTATGCATACTACAACAACTCACTGAGCTCTGTCTTCCTCAACTGAAACCCAGAGCCAAAAGAGGAGAACCAGCCCAGTGGAAACAAAGGTATGTGTTGCCCTTAGGATACTAATTACAGGTACTTTCCAAAGACCAACTGGGGATATGATGGGGGTCTCACAAGCAGGTCTATATCAGAACAGCAAAAGTTCAATTTTCGAATGTTTTTACATCGATCCCTAATCAGCGAACACTGACAACATCGAACATTCAGAACAAGAAATTTTTTCCTAGGGAAAAAAATTAGCTGTTCCAAAACACATACACACAACACAAGCACACCAAACAAACAGCAATCCACACACATACACCCAAAATCTTACAGCTAACCCTACACTAAACTGTACAAACACCACTAACTATCCACTTACCTTAACCTAAACCCTAACCCTAAGGTCTGACTCTATCGCACACTCACCTCACCCGCTCCCTAACCCTAACTCACCTAACCCACCCTAACCCTCACGTCCACACAATCGCACACATACCTCCCTTGCGCCCTAACCCTAACTCACCTAACCCATGCCCAATCGCACACTTACCTGAACCCGACCCGTAACTTTCCATCACAGCACTGAAAATAGTGAAACGACAGAAATGGACAACCAAATTCTTTTCCTAGGAAAACATTTGGTTATCTGTCGTTTCGCTATTTTCATCATTCGCTGAATAGGGGTCGATGTAAGTCCATTCGAAAGAATGAACTTTCGATATTCTGATATAGACCCCTCACAGGTATCTGCTTCCCTGCTACTCTACCAGTTCTTGGATGCCATGCTACCACTTGCCAGTGAGCACATTTATTTTCCCCATACCCCTGAGATGAGGACAAGCAATATGCAACACTTCTACCATGTAACACACTACGCTGAGGTACTGGGTGCCATAGATTGCACTCATGTACACATCAAATCAGTGCCCGGTGAAAAGGGTAAAATCTACATCAACCGCAAGGGATACCACTTCATCATCTGACAAGTCATGTGCAATGCCCATGGGATTATCATGGATGTGTGTGCTGGCAGCCCTGGCAGTTATCATGACTTCCATATCTGGCATGAATCACAGCTGTACCAGATGTTTGCTATGGGGTACATCCCACAAGGCCATTTACTGGGGGATGCTGGCTATGCACTGGAACCATGGATGATGACATCCCTCAGAAATGCACACAAATCCACTGAAGAATGCAATAATGAGGTACTTGCACAGACTAGGAACATCATAGAGTGTGTGTGTTTGGGCTTCTGAAGTCATGGTTTTGATGCCTTGATATATCTGGTGGAGCCCTGCAGTACTCTCCAGCCACATGTACCCATATGTTCACAGTATGTGCCATGCTACACAATATGATCCTGTGGAAACAGCTGCAACAAGATCAGCAAAAGCAAGAGATACACAGCCCCCCACAAGTGCATACGTCACCACAGCCACAGTCACAGGAGGACTCGGAGGAGTAATCCCCAATGAAGTTCCTGTAGGCAGATGTAGGCATGCCCAGTATACCCTGGCTTTGGCTAAGAGACAATGCATAGCACATTCACTGACAACCTAGAGCCCTAGGGACTGACACCTTACTCCTACTCACACACATATAGTAAAATTGTTGATGTCAGACAACCTACACAACCTGTACCTACCCATGTAATGGCTGTGTACTGTGGGTCTATATTATATGATCAAAGACTCTCTTCTTCAAACACATAATAGTTGACATGTATGCAGCGAATGCTGTAAACTGCGAATGGCCATGTCCTCGAATTTATTTCCTCTGGAAAAAATTCACGTGGCCGTAAAATAAAAAAAAAACTTTTAAACACTAATTAAGTGGTGGGCTGTGCCCTCCACCCCCCAACTAAATATACTAACTCTGAAATCACTCTACATTGAAGAAAAGGACAATTCCCGATAACGTCCAATTGAATTTTTTCCCAAGGAAAAATTTGAGCATGTGGCCATTCACGGTTTACAGCATTTGCTGTATATGTGTCAACTATTATGTGTTCGAAGAAGAGATTCTTCGGTCACATAATATAGACCCATGTACTGCTTGCATTATGCAGAGTCAGCCCTGAACTACAGTCTTGTCAACTGCTGCATTCACACAGTAAGTCTCTAACCTACACACTACTTGTAAGGATTACTATAATATGGCATTGCATGTATTGATCTGCTGCACTTATGGAAGGAAATATAGTGGTCTATGGGGACAGAAGTAACATCTACATGGGACTACAGGTACCCAGTCCAATAGTATGTTTCCCCTAATAATCAGTCGGCCTCATGGTTGGAATATGCACTTCATCAGTCAAGGGAGGTGTTAAGCAGTGGGGTTCACATAATATTTGGACTATTGTCTATCACAGCAGATCACGTGCTGTTGTTCCCCCACCCCCAACACAGCAGTGTTCCCATATAACTGCTTTGACAGTAAGTCAGCAATAGTATATCAGCAGACCAAGCAATCTCAGGGCTGTAACATAGAACTCGATTACACATTGTATGTCACACACAACACAGGAATAACAATGTACATATTTATGCTGTTGATTGTGTGAGAATGATTCCACTGTGTCTGGTAGCCTGTGTGGCTCAGTAGACTAAGGAAGTTAGCATGAGTGATTGTGTTGATGCTTCTAATCTGGAAGTAGGCACATCTTTTGCATGTGAGTTATTATTACGTTGGTGTTTTCACAGACTGTCAGTCTGTGTGTGGTATAACATTATGAACCTGCCACATATTAAGCACAGCAGACACATGGGGAATGCAGAGGACATTTTGAGTGATGTGCAGTACTGCAGAAACAGGGACAGATGTCAATGTCTGTAACATACCTCGCAACCTCTTAGTGCAAGAAATCTGTTCAAAGCCTGACAAAATGGGGGGATAAAGGCCCACAAATAGGAACATATGTTAAATTCTGCTTTCATAAATGTTAACAGTTGCTGCAATAACAGGGTTTGTTTCAACAGACATTTTTCTGAAGTATTTGAAGTCAGACACTCAAATGTATGCCACTATTTAGTGACTTCACTCATCCAAGTGATTTGCCAGAAAAAGACAAATTTTATGAGGAACAAACCAAAACTATGAGCCAAAAATCTGGGCATTCTTTGAAACTCTGGACAGTTGAAAGGTATAGTCTGTAACACACAGAATCCTGGACTGGAGTACAGGTAGGTGTGGCCTAGAGTCACTTTATAAGCACTGACAGTCACACTGTGATCTGTAGCATATACCATTATATATGTAAGTGTTCTCATCTATATGCAGCCAACTTGCACTACTTGTGTGCCTTGGCGTTCCCTGTACTCAGTGATTGGAAGTGGTGGTAGCCTCAATGTAGCCATGGTTGTGTGTAAGCCTGTTAGAGCATTTTACATCATGTTATGGAACCATAGGACATTTGAATTCCACTGGCATAATGGCCATACAGCCCTCACAATCATAGACATCTTTATACCCATAGCTACAGGATCAGCACATATTGATCCAGTGCAAGAGGGACACCGGCAGATGCCCTTTGTTGAGATAACAGTCGCCCAGCCAGTCATACAGAAGGCATGTGGTGAGGTGCACTGAGGTGCTCTGTCTGCCATTAGGCAGGGTTCTGTTTCAAGGGTGTGTTTACGTCTGCTAGACAAATCTCTCCCACAAGCATATAGTACCAATGGCACATATGAGGTTAATGTCCTTAAAGTAGGTTATCCATCTAATATGCCTCCTACAGATAGGCAGCATATGCAATAAAGCAGGGTCACACGTTGCCCATATGTAAGGCACAGATCACCTCTGAGTAGTCTATATGCCAAAAGTGACAATGACACTCATTGCAGACTATCCCCATTGAACACATACCAAAGATATGAAGTTACCTTGTGAGGGACCATACTGTTGTGTGCAATTGCCAATACTGCTTGGAAAGGTACATCACCAAATGACTCAGATATTGGCATGCTAAGGGAAGAGTACTTGGAGGTTATGACCATGTCACTTACAGGTGACTGTGGCCTCAGGTATGCCATATGATTCCTGCCATACAACTGCATGGACAGGGTGATCTGAGGCACATTAGGGGTAAACCTGTGTGGCCAGGTCTGTGTGCCCAGTTTGTTCACCCGTGAGTATGTGCATCATATGTTGCGACTGATGTGCTACTTACCAGGTACATAGGTCTAACTCATGGAACTGATACATCTGATTGGTAAACACATAATGAACTACATTGGTTCCCTGTGTGGGGATGTCATAGCACTGTTGCAGGGCATTGTAGGTAAGGAGCTGGACCATATTTTGGGCAAGTGAGCTGCAGCATTACTAAGCAACACAGTGTGTACATATTTCACTTCCTTAACATGTTTTCTCTGCTCTGTACAGTCACCTTGCATGACTCTCTTCCTGCAATATGCTGGAAGAAACTGTAACACTTACTTGTATGGAGGACAACTAGCATGTAGTGCCAAGTGATGTCTCCACATCTCTGAGTCAAGTCACCTGAAATGCCATGACGAGCACTGACACTGTTGTACATCTAGTGACACTGGACCAAACACTGTTACTTTGGCTCAAGGCCAGATCATGCCTACCAATTGTAACTGGCGGAACCCATTGACTGTTACACTATGTAATGGATATCAGACATATGTCTCAGTCCTCCAACCATGGCCTGACAAGGTGTATGACAATATTAGGGCAGCAGGCCTTGCTGGAAACTGTGTACATCATGTACAGAGTGTTATATAAGCTTGTGGATAGGCAAGTATCTGACAGTCATACTCTGGGGAGATAGCAGTGGGTCACCTGCACTGCAATGATGTCAGTGGCCAGTGGGGTTCACCATTCTCCATTATTGGTATACCCGATCTACCTATTCCCTCTCTGTATTCACAGCCACTGTCATTGACCTCTGACTGAGTACATTAGCAGGTGATTGCATAGTGGGAGCTGTCACAGACTCCCACTCAAAACCAACAGTTATCCAGGATGGCCTAAGACACAGTCAGTTGTACTTTGAACCACTGACAAAGACTAAATGCCAGTGACTGCACAATACTATCCTGTGAGAAATCATCCATTCCTTCAAAATATTGTAGTGCTGCACACCACACACAGTTGAGCCATTACACATGGAGTTATGGCCACAAAGATTAATGTAGCCTTTGACTCTTGCTGGTCAGTAAGATGCGCAGATGCATTCAATGTTGTACACCCTAAACTGACAGGTTTGTGATGCAAATCCCAGACTGCCACAGCTGTACTGAATGTGGCAGTCATCACAGCTATCATTGTATGCAATGGCACCCTTGCTATGTCACTACACAGGAATATAGTACAACTGCAGCAGCCACCCAGTTTCCATAGTACACCAATACACAGTGTAGATAACATGTCCTATAGTGCCTGTTTCATGAGCATACATGTGTAGTCTGTCCCCTAAATGCTTTAGAGGGGATGTACATGGCTGCATACAGGGTATTGGATCCCACTGTGTACTTCCACGTATCCATGACAGGGCTGACACGTCTCACCTGTTCTACATGCCAACAGCATCACTGTGATATACATAGTATATGCTGGAGAGACAGGTATGTAACACAGACAATACGCCATACATGAAACTGGCCTCCCATGCATGTAAAACACACATCTGCTGTGACACAGAATGTGCAGGTTATAAAATGGGATGCAAAACATGACAATCATAATGGGAGTTGGACAACAGTCTGTACTGGACACATGATATTTGTAGATAGGTCGGCTTCATCACCGCATCTTGTAAATTCATGAGTTTTTAAAAACCCGGTGACACTTACCAAGGGTAGCAGACCTATTCACAGATAAAAGATGCATGAGTACGCCAAATGCCGCCATTATCCTTCTTAGCCTGTTATACACATATGAACCTATGGAGCCATGCACTTATAGTACTCTACCATGCTGAAGACATACATCTGCTGTGCTGACATGTCATCCTGTGCTGCTTTATTGCCACTATGTATCTGTAGGTTACACCAACAGACTCCTGAAACAGAAGCATAAACAGGTCCATGACACACCTGTCATCATGTAACCATACAGCCATTACAAAATCATACAACATGAAGTACACAAACGTATGTGACGTACTCATGACAAATGCCAGCGTATAGTATCTGTCATTAACCACTACAAGTGGCATGGCAAAATAACACTGCATTACACAAGTACATGTTAACTAATATAGTCACCCTGTGAATCAGACAGATAGCTTAATTTCCCTGCATCAATGGTGAGGATGGCAGGGTTGTGGCACAGGTATTATCACTTGCACAGGGTGTTGTGTGGGAGTGCAGTATGCCTAGGCTGACCCAAATGGTTGACAGTATGTGTGTGAGTCAGGAAGGGAGGCAGCTAGGATGGACCCTGGAAAGGTGCTGTGAGTGAATGTTGGTGACCTGCATTTGACAGTGGTGTGTGAGTCTGTGTGTGCATGTACACAGTCATGCTCAGTGCTGGCCCTACATGTGTGTGTATGTTGGACAGATTTGTATCGTACATGGTAGAGTTGACAGTTCACCATTTCCAACTCTGAACATGTGAACTGGCTCTGCTAGGAGTTACACTGGTACCTCCATGCCCAAGGTCAGAAGTGGTGTTAGTAACTGATGGTGACTGCTGCCTGCTGGGACCGTGTCCCCCATGGGAACACCCAGGACCACAAGCCCATCGCCTGCCACATCTAGGTGAGGACAGCACACACCCTTCTGTAGCGCTGTATGTACTGCCACTACGGAAGCATGATTATGCATGGCCATGTGGACTCTCAGCAAATGGGGTTGCTGACCTATGTCCATGAGTCTGACACTCAACTCCAACCACACATTTCAGCACAGACAATGCACAGTCCAAGACAGACACTGTCTCAACCCACCTTCTGTCCACTTCACCAGTCAACCAATCCCAGGTGTCCCCAGTGCAGTGGAGGCAGTCATGGATGTCAGATTTTGTTGCATCCATAATCCTAAGCATATGTCTGGTGTTTTGCTCAGAATGTGCTTGTGCCTCCATGATGGCCCAAAACAAGTGCCGAGTGACTAGTGATGTGATATCTGCAACAGGTGTTGGAAAGACAGCAGGCCTTCTACAAGCACCTCTGTCAATCTGCCTGGGTGGGACCTTGACAGCTCTCTGGCTATAGCCAGTGTCTACACTCACTGGACCCATAGTTGCCACAATTTCCTGTTCAATGTCCCCATCCTCTGACTGTCCAATATCTCTGGCCTCTGGGCACTGAGTATGTGTTGGCATACTGACTGTATGTGGTGACAATGGAGGCAGAAGAGGGATGTCTACCTCTGGGACAGATTCAACCCGCAACAACCCCACCTATGCCTCACTGTGGCCACCATCAGCATCAGAGTCTGAGAAGACACTGACATCAGGTTGTGTAGGGGACAGACACCAAACCCCCCATCACCTATGATAAGAAAGAAAAAAGTGGTCCATGAATATCTCCACTATCGTGTATGAAAAATCCTCCAATACTCATAATAACAAAGACCCACACCTGGATTAGCGGTCAAATAGTTTCCTCTCCACTTTCATCTAAAATAAACTTGCTCAGAACAAAATACACATTCAACTCAAGACCTTTATACCAATCACTTCAAGTAAATCAAGTAAAACATGACCAGTAAAATTTATCTTTTAATTAAGCAATATGACACTATACTTGATAAAACAACACATAAAATCCCAGTACACCTGTCTTAACAAATATATTGAAATACACATTTCACTGTCTAATTTAATGTCCATTCAACCTTTTGTTTTTTAAAAGGAATTTTGGAGTAAATGACTCATCTAAACCAGGGGGCTTATCTTTTCTTAGCTGTCACTGCCAAAGTGTTTCTATTTGTTCAACTACACTCCTGAGATTACCGCCCCCAAGATCCTTATGTACCTGTTGCAGAATGGAAAATAAAAACATTCTACTCTGTTTACACATGACATTATGTTTAAATAGGGCATTATTCTGGCCACTAACTTTAATAGACTATAAATGTTTCTTAACAAAACAGTGTCATGCTTACCAGAAGCAGGACCATTGCCTTGGCCAGTACCTGATGGACCTGTGAAACGTTAAGGGTTAGGTAATGTCAGTACCAATGCATGTTGCAGTGCAACAAGATAATAAATCCATATGTCTCACATTTACATTACCTACTGTGTTACTTGTATTGGTCACATTATGAGAGTACAAACGAGGTAAAACCCTGCCCCCCCAAAGAACTAAGACCTGACACCCACATAAAAGTATGTACAGCCTGACAAACTGACTGCTATAGTAGTACAGTGCTGATCACAGTAATCCTACCTGCATGCTCCTCTGCTTTGGAAACTGTGGCACCCACCTCCACAATGTATGGTATGATGGATGCTTGGGAGTTGCTATGTGTGCCTCGGTTCCCCAAAATTCCTCAGTGGCTGCAAGTGGTTGTTCTGCTGCAGGTCCTCCATCAGTGACAGCATGATCCCTGTCTACATCTGCTGCTCTTTGTTGTGCAGCATTGATAATGTCTGTTGCACAGATTTGAACCTGCTCATATGTCCTGCCCTGATGGCCCATGTCATTCACATCACGAACAAGGTCTGCTCACAGTGCAGCCCACTGTTCCCTGTTTTGTCTCCCCTGGACAGTAGGACATGATGATGTTGCCTTAGTCCTTCTAGTATAATCTCATTTTCCACATCAGAGATGGGCGCATGGCATCTAGGATACATGATTACTGAAAGACAACAAAAGGGGAACACATTACAGGATCACATATGTGGAAGTACACTATTTAGAGATATAGCAAGGACAAAATTGCTGGCACTATCCACTGCTTGTTCACACGTCATACTCCACAGGGTTCAAACATACTAACTGTGTGGAATCAACTGAGATAATAGCAACAGTCAGTTATCCCCATGTGTGTCTTGACAGATACTGCTGTATGATCATATACCCAGCACTCGGGTCTACTGTGGTGTGTCCCCTAAATGCAAACTCCTGATAATATATCATAAGAACAGTGCCACACAATTAGCAGTGTGTTATTACAACAACTATAAAGGGACAGTCCAATGAGACCAGGTGCCACAATGACAAAATACAATACACCCTGTATGTATAGCACATCCTGTGCAGGTGTAAGACAGCAGGAGATCAATGACATGTCATTATCACAGGTCTACAACAGGCTTAATGCTGTATTCCCTATTCTCCATATATCTATTCACCTATCTGCATCTTGTTGTACACAAAATCAGTTACATACCTGATGGAGTGCAGTACTCCTCTGTTCATATGTGGTGATAGTAAAGTCTTCAAAAAGGCATGCCCGGGGTGCAGAAAGTCTCATACAGACTGGTTCCCCATAGTCAGCTGCTTGCCTTTTAAACATTTCTCTTCAGCAGGTGATTGCCTCTAAACCAATCTGTGGGACCGAAATGCTAATTGCAGCTAACACTGCTGATTTGCACTATCATCGGCCAATGACATGCAACCACTATACAATATATAAGGCCTTCATGTAGATTAGGGCCCCTTTTTGATATGTTGTGCTGGATATTACTGGGGTGAGCAGACTACATCATTGCAGAGGGTAGGTCTGTAGCTGAAATGTTACCATAGAGATGTATATGCTGCAGGCTGCAGCTGCTGCTGGTAATAGACATAGGCAGAGAGTGTGAACATTTTGGAGAACAACAAGCTGTAGCAGTAACTGTGGGAGCTGTGTCAGCCTTGCTGTAGAGGCAGAGCCAGAGTGAGGCTACCCTTTCAACTCCAAGTAAGGCATGTGTTTAAGGTAAGTATGTTAGGCATCACTAACAGAGTACTAGACAACATGTTTGGTGTGTCCCTGGGTAAGATGGGGTATAAATATAAAAATATGTCCACCAGTTGGCAACTGCCAGGCCATGTGTTACAGTCTGGTAGTAATCTGGAGTGTGTATGAGGGCAGACCTTGTTACAAGCAGGGAATTCCAATGTGTATGTTAGCTGTGCAGCTGTAATGATCTGCACAGTGACTTTGGAAGGATTGGGTGGTGCACTCTGATATTAGTGGCCCTCATTTGCAGTATCTGCGTTGACATTCTCTGTGAATGCATATTAATGCATGATGTGAAACTTTATGCACATATAATTTTGCTAAAAGGATACGTGAAGTGTGTTCCTGCCTGCAGGCCTGTGACCTCCATCAGTGAAAAGTAGATGTGTCATTTGAAATGCATTGTGTGGATAAAGAGTGCATGACTCAGTCATTAATTGCTGTTTTCACAATGCTGTAAATTCACTTCTACACACCAATAGATTTGAACCCAGGACTCTGTGTGGCAGAATATACCATCTGCAAGGCAGTTAACAGACTAAGCTACTGAGCCACTGCTTCAGCAGGTGTATTTGCAATATATATGTGCACACAGGGTCTATATCATAATGTCGAATGCTGACAAGTTCAAGGCACTAAACTTCAAACTTGAAGGTTCGAAATGTAAAAACATTGAAATGTATAATGGAGATCACCATAGAGTGTAGCAAGGGAAGATTTCCTTTACTACACTGTAGTGCAATCTCGGAGTTGGTATATTTAAGTAGAGGGGGGGTGTGGGGGTGCAGGGGCACAAGTATAGAGCGTTTTTTTTTTTTTTTTTTTTTTTTTTTTGGGTTTTGAGTGTTTTTTTTTTTTGACATTCAACATTTTTAGACTTTGAACTTTCAAGTTCGAAGTTTGAAGCTTCAAAGTTGTCAGCATTTGACAATCTGATATAGACCCATGCACACATACAGGCTGTGACATACATTTTTGACATCCATCAGTATGTGCACGGCTTTATATGGATGTAGGTGTGCACCAGGGTCCCAGTTGAACATGTATTTTGCCATTAATGCTTTAGCAAGTGTCTTTCTACATGTTGCTGCTGAAGGGCACATTTACCTGCTATCACAGACCTCACATACATCCATTATTATGTCTTTGGCTTTCTAGTGGTGTACTATTGCACCTGAGTCATCGGTGCACTCCCATTATTAGTCTTTTTAATTTAATTACATTTTAATCATGTTTGCGTAATGCAGCACAGTGCACAGCTCCACTGAAACATGCTTAATGAATGTAACTGGCAATTACTATATTTTGTTTAAACCACCTGCTTTAATTAAAAGTTCTGTGGTGTGGCAGGTTAATGCAGTGGTCTGCAGGTGCGATGGTCTTAGGTATGAAATATGGAAAGGGAGTTTAGTTTATTTTGTAAGTGTGTAATACATGTTTAAAAACACATATAGTCAATTTAGCTCTATTTAGCTGAGCTGAGCGAAGCTGCATGACGCGGTGTGCCACGCAGCAATGAGATAAAAAAATACAAAGAAAAAAAATGGGGAGATAGCAAAGTGGTGAAATGGAGTGCAAGCTTGGGAAAAAACATAGTGAAAGGCAGGTAGGGATGTGCAGGAAGGGTGTAGGAAAGAACGATAGCTATCCATTTCTTGTCCACCAACTATGGACTTTGACAGAATTTGTGCATGACTTTGAATTCTCAACCCCAGAGAGAGGGGGTGAGGACAACATAACTGCATTATCAAGCCAATTGGACCAAATTGCGTGTGTCCAGTGGACATGTTTGCAAAATGGACAGCTATGTATGGGATGATATTTTATTTTTTGGGACAGGTGCTCATTTTTTTAAGATGAAAGTGGAATGTTGGAGAAGGGACATAGGTTCATGTGGGGAGGGTAATTTGAGTAGGTGAGTATGCATTTGCAGACAGACAAGACAGACAAGACAACAGGCAGGGAAGGTGAGTGGTACATGGGGGGATGAAAACTTTGGATATGGAGGGTGTTGTGGAATCCAAGTCCCATGTGCCTGCAGACAGCAGCAACATGACTCACATCCCCAACCATGAGACTGTTGGCACTGCTCCTTCAATGCCTCGAGGGTGGCAGTGCTGGAAGCTAGGCACCAGGTGAAGGCTGCCCCACCAGGTCAGCCAGCATGCCCTCAATTTGGCACTGGCAACGGTCAAACCCATGGAAGACTATCCTGGGCACCAAGACCAGCAGCTTATCCTTGGTGACAACACCTCCTCCACCACCACTCCCAGAGGGGGGCCAAGCCCTGTCCCATGGGGTGATACTACCAGATGCCACAGGTAGTGCAGGGACAGCAGAGGTGGTACCACCATTCTGGGTCCCAGATATGCTGAGAACAGGTCCCATGGCCGGTTGAAGCAAGATAAGCAGATCAGCAGGAACCGGCCTACCTTGACATGCTGTGGTGAATGAGGTATAGCAATAAGTTAAGGTTAGTAATAACCAAACCATTGCTAGTATTAACAAAATGGAACATCATTTTAATTCATCCACATACATATTAATGTACAGTATGTATAACACAACAGTAAAGAGCATACCAGTTAGTATAGTAACAACATGCCAGTAAGATGTAAACCATAAGGGCAACAAAATAGTTAGTTTAACAAAGTATGTTAATAGTGAATCATAATAACACATAACAATATTGCATCACATTTTGTAAAAATATAGTTAGTTTAACAACATATGTTAATATTAAATCATAATAAATAACAATAATAAATAAATAAAGATAAGGGGTAGGGAGATACAGAGGGAGAAACAATCCATTACTGACAATGCAGCCTATATCCCTGAAAACACTGATACTAAATACTCTACAGGCATGTAGTGTCAGTTCTGAGTACATTGACTACAATTCATCTATAGCTGATATAGCACATACATACCTCTCAAGCTGCTGGCATGGGTCAGTATGGGCCAAGCAATAACAAATACAGGTACACAACTACACATAACTCTTTCGCATAATGTGGACTTCTATAAGTACCAAGGTGTTCTGTAAGCAGATTTGGTAATACATTGCAATCCAGGTAATCATTTTTCTGATATTCCTGTGAGAGACTGATTAGGCAGTTTTAATTACATTACGTAAAATTGTGACACTTGAGAGGCATGTTTGTGTACAGTACATAAAATAGACATCCGTCATGCCTTAGTTGGCAGGCATGGGAATCGAATCTAATAGCTGTGACTGCAGGGGACATCTGAAAAAAGTTTAACTTTTGCATCAGTATTGCTGATAACTGTCTGTGAAATGTTAGCACAATCATATCTCCTCATAACATGGGCTATCTCAAACATATACCATATGCCATTTGTTCCTGGAGTGGGAGAAAAAGAGAGCATTATGTGACTGAATTCATTTTGCATTCTAGAACTATTACAGTGCTATACTTGACTGCAGTGTCAGTAGAACACACATACATGGCATACTGCTGTATATATATTGAAACAAATCTCTTTAGGAATCAACTATGCTGATTAACACTTTATTGGTATTGCTGATAAGTGTCTGTGAACTGTAATCATATCTGTTCATAACATGGGCTACCTCACCCATATACCTTTTGTTCCTGGAGTGGGAGAAAAAGACAGCATTATGTGACTGAATTCATTTTGAATTCCAGAACTATTACAGTGGTATACTTTGCTGCAGTGACAGTAGAACACACATGCATGGAATATAGCCATAATGCATTTATTAAAATAGATTTCTGTAGGGATTAATAATGCTGCTTAACACTATTTGCATGGCTGATAAATGTCTGTGACGTCCACACAATATTTGTCCATAGACTGGGCTACCTCACCTATATACCTTTATTACCTGATGTAGGAGGAACAGAAAGCATGTGATGGATATTGGCCTGGAGACAGCCTTGAACTGTACTAAGGGTTAAACAATACAGTTTGCAGGCCATTAGTTTTGCATTCTACAGCGATAACAGTGTTACACTTGACTGGAGCAATGTTACAATAGACAAGTAATGCATGCAGAGCTACTGCAATGGTTATGACAACACAATCCTGCTGTACACCATTTTTCTAACTGTTATTGGTATTGTCTGTTGTTTACTGCAATGCAGTTGTTATTGTTCATTTATTGCACTACAGGTCTACTTGACAATTTATTGCTCTACAGTTTTATGGTGTATACTTTATTGCAGTGAACGCTTTACTGTTTCTCGCTTATTGCACTAAAGTCAACATAATAAATCTGTACATACCACACTTACAGTGCAACCTGGCCAGGTGCCCAGCATGGGACTTGACATTGCAAGCCCTTTCAGCTGCAGCTGTTGAGACACAAGCACACCATTATGCATACCAATCTTGCAGACATTCAGCTTGCATATTGGAAAAACATGGGAAAACATGCTTACATATTTGTGGGACATTCTCAGCTCTGGCTTCTTAGACCCAGGTGTCCAAGGTTCTCTGCTTTCTCCTCTTCAAGGTCATCATAATGAGAACAATACTGCTAATCTGTGCGGGGATACCAGTAACACTGGTGAGTTCCCTGGCCAACTGGTCCTAGACCTCTGCCTTATACTTTGAGCCCTGGAAACCACCCTTCAGCAGCCAGGGTTCATGATTTTTTACCAGGAGCCTAACAAAGAGTCTGAATTCCTGATCAACCCATCTCTGCACCCGAAACCGTGCACTTTCAGTAGCACTGCATCCCATATTACCAGTTGATCTGACTCCAAAGTCTGTTGCAGAATTCCCACCTATTGCACCTAATGTAGACTGTTTTCCTGCCCTTACATGTCAGTGAGCAACATTCAAAAAAGCTCTGCATTGCTTAGTAGTGCACAGACCAGCTAAGCAGAGCTAAGCAGTGTGAAAACTCGCACATTCAAAGTTTTGGCTAAGCTTAGCACTGCGCAAACAAAAGTAGTCATTAGCATGTTTAAGCAGTGCTCAGCCCAGTGCAGCAGAGCCATATTTCATAAATTTGTTTTTAAAATTAAACATATATAATAAATTAAATTATAAACATCTTATCACCACTACAGACTTGAACACGGGACCTACTAAACATTAGGCTGGCAGGCACCATTTTTAAAACTACAACCACACTTGTCACTATCATATGTTCATTTATCAGTTAACTCTGTTACCTGATTGTTTCCAGCCCCCTCATAAGAGCAACTAACAGGGTATCTACACGCTTCGCTCCCCACCCTGACCCCTATTCCCTCCTGCCCCTAGTGGTCCCACCTTTATTACACTCACAAACCCCTCCCATCTTTCTAATAGCCAACCACAGCGCTAACCCAACACTACCTCCTCCATCTTCCCACTACTGTCACACCTCCTCAACTAACATGTACAAGCATACCTTACCTATGCTCACTGCATGCACTCTCCTTGCATATCTCACATCCTACCAAAGCTCCATCATTCCCCCACTCAACCACTATCACGGTACTACTACTCACACCACCACTCATGTCTCACCCTCACTCAGCTCCCCTCCTACCAACTCAAGAACCATCCCTATGCACCCCCCACATATTCTACCAACTATATTACTCAAACATAAAGTATCCCTACAACTTAACACAGTAACCCTCCCACCATAGCTATTACCCACAGAGCACAATCATAAAGTTTCCCTTCTAAACAAACGCATTCAAAAACTGAGAAAACTAATAACCTCATGCATATCAAAACTAGCCCTAAGTGGAGACATCCACCCCAACCCTGGCCCTACCATCTCCAACCCCAATCCTCATAATCAGACTAGAAACCACAACTTCTCCCATATTACAGCCAATAGAAAGCCAAGTGACTTCCTTCTACTAAGCCTAAATATTAGAAGTATATCCAACAAAGTCCGTGAACTCCATGTCACCATAGACTTGTACTCCCCAGATATAGTCATCCTGACAGAAACCTGGATAAAACCTCACATTACCAGTGAGCAAATACTCCCTACAGGTTATGGCATACTAAGAGTAGACCAGCTAAACAAGAAAGGAGGAGGCGTAGCTATAATATTTAAACAGCATCTAAACATCCAGATCTTAAAATAATCAGTTCCACAAATTGGCAATGAAGAAATAATATATGCCAACCTCAAAATAAACCTAAACAAAACATCAAAATAATTGGATGCTACTTCCCACCTGGCCAAAACATCACTACACTAGAAAACCTACTCAGCTGGTCTACCCACCATCTCCCCCAAGAAACTATCATTTTAGGTGATTTCAATATTGACTGGCAATCCTGTTCTGGCAACCATCCAACCCATCATGTAAACCTTCATGGCTTCATCCAACTAGTCCAGTCACCAACCAGGATAAATAAAAACTCCAGCAAGCACACTACCCTGGATTGGATACTAGGCAGTAAGAGCCCCCAGTCATATATAACAGGCTGCTTATCAGATAGTCTCAGTGATCACTCCCCAACATTCCTACTCAAAAAGTACCTATACCAAGCTAAACCTGTCATCTACTGTCAAACACGTAAAAAACTAAACTTTAACCCACTCAAATTCATCTCATCCTTCAAAGAATGTAACTGGCATCCTCTAAAGTACCTCAGTCTTGATGACGCAGTTGAATTTTTTAATACTACCTTCCTGAGCATGCTTAATTACCATGCCCCCATAAGACTTTCCAGAATCAAAGCCGAACCCTCCCCATGGCTACAGAAAACCACTAAGTCAGAAATGAAAAACAGGGATAAAGTCTGGGAGCACTGGTTGAAAACCAAAACCCCCTCAACTAGACAGAAATTCCTAGAACTACGCAATAGAGTCAAAAAGCTAATAAAACAGGACAAATTCCAATAGTACCAGTCTGCCCTAGACTCCTCCCAACACAGCCCCAAACAATTCTGGTCCTCCATAAACTCCATCCTCCACCCAGGTAAAGTCAGTACCCCTCCTCCTAACATCCCTCACTCCTCAGAAAATATTGCTACCTCATTCAACACACACTTCACACAAACCATACTTTCACTAGCTAAACAACACAACCCCCCCTCCCCTCCAACCCACACCTTCAAACAGTAATCTCTCCACTGCCTTCTCTTTTTCTCCTGTACCTACCTCCAACATAAAAAAGCTCTTAACTAAACTTAAGCCCACCAAATTAGCAGCAGACAACCTCCCAAGTGAATTCCTTACAAATCGCAGCTGATGCTCTGGCTTACCCAGTATCCATCTTGATTAACCGATCTCTGTCAAAAAGTTAAGTTCCCACACTGTAGAAAGTATCACATATAATTCCCCTCCAAAAAGGTGGACCCTCCACAGAACTAACCAATTACCACCCCATAGCTATTCTCTCTCCACTCTCCAAAATACTAGAGAGATGCATACACTCTCAGGTCTCAGACTACATCCTTACTAACAACCTCCTTTCCAATACTCAGCATGGTTTCTGACCAAACCATAGCACCACCACTGCCTTACTCTCCTTTACTAACACTATCCTTCAGCATAAAAACAATGGCTATCTCTCCTCTGCTACTTTCCTAGACCTATCTAAAGCATTTGACATGGTCTCACACAAACAACTTATCTCTATCCCCAATAGCCTATCCTTCTCACAATCAGTCACCAACTGCATTTCAGAGTTACATGTCTGACCGCCAACAATCCATTGTATGGCAGAATGACATATCTCCCCTACTACCTGTCTCCATAGGGGTTCCCCAAGGATCCATCCTTGGACCCCTACTCTTCTCTGTTTTCACCAAGAATCTAGCCCCTGCCACCAAACATGGCACACTCATCCAATACGCAGATGACTCAACCATCATCTGCTCAGCCCAGTCCCTACCCAAACTGCAAAAAGTCACACAGGAAGCCTTTTCTTCTGTTGAAACTTGCTTATCCAATGCCCAATTAATACTCAACCCAAACAAAACTAAACTACTCATCTTCCAACACACCAAGCATACTCAAAACAACACTCACTTTAACATCACAGCAAAAGACAACACCACTATATACCCAACTGAACACACCAAATTGCTAGGAGTGGAAATAGATAATAAACTAAAATTTGACATTCACATATCCATGACCATAAAAAAAGTCCACAAAAAACTAGGAGCGCTATACAGAAATAAGCAACTTCTCACCAAAGCAGCAAAGATTTCAAAAGCAAATTCCCACCTTATCTCCACCCTACTTTATGCCTCTCCAATATATACCAACCTAAGGCAATGCGATCTAAAAAAGCTAGAGACCAGCTACAACAAAATCGCCAAATTCACCACAGGGGCATCCTACCATAGTCACCACTGTCTCTCACTTGCTGAACTGGGATGGCTTGAACTCCCTCACCTCCTTCAATGGTATCAACTCTCACTCACCCACAAACTAGTAAACCATCCACTAAATGTCCCATCTCTCCGGAATCTACTCCAACCCTATCGCACCACCAGACCACTAAGATCCAGCAACAAAAATCACTTGTAGATCACTAAAGCCAATAACTCTGCTGGTGAAGCACTATTCTCTTGCACCATAGCCAAATTATGGAACTCCCTCTCACCTACAATTGCCTCCATACCATCATGCACCCACTTCAAAACTTTACTAAAAGTGCACCTAGAAACATGATGGCTATGCCCTTGCAACTCCCACTCTAATATCACCCACCCCATCCAACCAATACCTTTCTTTCCACTTTACTACCTTGATTATAGCAAGCTCAGATGCTCATAAGCCTAGTACTTATTATACAGCAGGAACTTCTTATTGTAACATTTGTTAATGTCTGTTATGTACTTCACAGATAAAGATTCTAGTTGTCTACTGATGTACTATGTTCTTCATCTGTAAATATGTTGTAAGTAATTGCTATGTAAGTTGTTAATTGCTATGTAATCCAATGTAACTACTGTCTGTTTATTTTAACTGTGGAGCTTTTCTCCCCAGGCCTCCGCTGAAAATGGACCTACGCCCAGTCGGACACTCCCGGTCAACAAATATAAATAAATAAATCAATTTCTACCTATTTAGCTATGTGGATATTATGAAAACTAGTATGCATTCACATATACTACTGGGCTACCTGCTAGCATTGCTAAGCAATGTGACATGTTGCATAAACGTGCTTAAATAGAACCAGACAAAAATAATTACATCCGGTTTCTATTTTAGATGTCTAGCAACTGTTGGCTATGTATATATAAATGATGCTTAGCTCTGCAGCACTCTGAGCCATTCCACACAAACAGCAATTAAAAAAATAAAACAGAAAACGTACAATAATATTTCAAACAACAAAAATATGTCATTATGATAATTAATTACATCCAGAGTCTATTTTTAGATGCCTGGCAGGTGTCAGCTGTCTACATGTGAGCACATCTTGGCATTGCTGCCCTCTGCGTCTCTCTAAAAGAATTAAAATAAAATATTCCACATTTGACCCAATTCACAGCATTCCAACAGCAGTGGGGAGCAGTACAGGCCATCCACAACCACAGGTAGCCTCTACACTTCTCTCTACACCTCTTTAATAATCCTATTCCTATGCTCTCCCTTAGCAGTGCACCATCATTAATATGCATGGGGTGCTGCTGAGG